>NW_009970723.1:12791979-12798052 GCF_000747805.2 Chaetura pelagica
CCTCAGCACGAAAATGCTAATCTGGTGCCAAGGACCAGATCAGGGGACTTCCTTTTCTAAGCATTTCTTGGCAGGGAGGGGCAGAAGCTGAAAAAAAAACAGCTCAATTGCTGCCCTGCTAGGCCTTCTCCTGCTTTTAACAAGTACTGGTGGGAAGTGGGAGGCAAGTGTTCCCCCACCAAGCTATGGCTGTGAATGCATAATTCCGTCCGTCCTTCCTACATATGAATTGGTGTTGTCTCTTTCAGTACAGTTTCACTGCTGCAAAGAAAGGTAATAGAAACAATTGCTGCCATCAGAGAGTGAGCAGAAGACATTGTTTCTGCTCCAAAGTATTTTTTAAATCTAAAATCTCATCTTAAAACTTACACTGCTGTGAAATTGCACCATATTCTTTCATCGCTGCTGAAATTTCTTTTTCTATAATTTAACTTTATAATTTGGGGATTTTTTATTCTTTCATTCTCCTTCCAGTAGGCATATACTGTATCACACCAGTGCCTGAAGAGCTGTTTATGCAATGTGAGCAAAAACCCTCTTCAAGGAATATGCAGCTTTAAAAGTAAATCAGAAAGTAGAGATGGGGAAAATAAAGTATCTTCTAGGTACTCAGAGGCAGAGTACATGTCCGTGGTCACCGAGAAGGAGTCAAAGATTGGATGTACAGCTCCAGTAAAGTATGAAGAATCACACTTCCCACAGTAGGGGATGTTATTTGTGAGGAGATCCTGACCTGCTTGTAACTCCCTGCATCGTGCTTCCCAGAGGTTACCTTCTCCTGCTAAAACAGAACACCTTCCATCTAAAACAGGAGGGAGAGCATGAAGTGTTTTCTTGAATCCTTCATTTGCATGAACAGAAAACTATTTGAGGGAGAAAAAAATTGCATGGACATGCTTCCTTCCTCTTCCAGTAACAATGCCCATGCCTCCACTGCCCCCTCACAGGATTATATATGAAATCAGGGAATTTCATTTATAATGAGGGAACTCTTAATGCTGGAAGGATAGACTGCTGGAGAAGGTAGTCTTGTTACTAGTTCTACTATTTTTCCTTAAGCCCTTCGATCTCTGATATTTTTGATTTCAATACTCTGTGGATTTTCAGATGCTGAATGTTTTTGCCTCAGAGACTTGTTAGAGTGTCCTTTTTGCTTGTTGACTGTTAGGTTTTCCTTCCACATAAGCCGAAATTTTAAAATTGTGGGTTAGAATCTATCATAGAAAAGCTCTGGAAATAAAGGAGCAATCTGTACTTTTTATGCCTTTCAAGGACATAGTTTCTTATACACCAGAGAAGAGGAACTGGTAAGTAAACAGAAAGGAAGAAACAAAATAGTGAGACATCCTGCACTACAGACTATGACAAAGAAAAATGTGAACCTAAGGTCCACAGTGTGACTTGAACGCTTGCTTAAACAATCAGTCCTTTCTAATGGCCACATACTAATATTACTGACCTGCAGAATCCCCATTAATAAAGGGTTTCACATAGGAAACAATAGCAAGGTACATTTTAAAACACATCTTTTGGAACATTTTTTTAAACAAAGTTTGACAAAATGTGCTATATTTAGACCTGTACTATTCCATTGTCAAAACATTACAGCTCAAAACAATACAGAATGCCCTCAGGGAGACACACAGTTCTGTATGCTGTAAGGAGGCAAGAAAAGGTGTGTCTTTCATGAACAAGGCTTGGTTAAATGCTTTACTTTTAATTCTGCTGGGTGCTGGGTTTGTTCTGAAAACAATCAATGAGACTGTTCTCCTTTCACTTTTCTCCTGATTAATCCTCTTCTGCTAAGGATACTAGTCAGTTTATTAACATTTTGAAATGGAATTTGTAATGGAATAAGAGAATCAAAGTGCAAGACTTGCAGTAGCACCACAAGGCTCTGCTGGTAAAATCTCATGGATGCCCACTCTGTGCTCTTCAAACAACCTTCCTCTTTACCTAAAAGCAAAACTGGTTTAAGACTGTAACCCAAGCAGTCAGAAGGAACTGGCCCAGAGCATCTTTTTGTTTGTTTGTTTGTTTTTTTATCTATGCCTGTTCACTGGATTCATGTGAAGTTAGATCATTTTGCCAGTGCCATCTCTGAGCAAGTACTTCTGCATGAGAGGAATGTGCCAGCATGAGAATGCCCTTTGAAAAAGTTTCAAGCTTTGTAAAGCTAACTCCAGAGATTGTACCTTTGCAGAGTTCAGCAATGCTAGATGTGTTTTTTACATATAAGGAATTCATTCATTCAGAGTATGTGCATTCAGAGTATGTGAATCACGATAATGACCTTTTTTTTTTTTTTAAAATCCTGTCATGACACTGTGTCATTTATTTGGAAAACCATGTCAGATGAGTAACTGCTTGTAATTTTGTCTTTCAGAACAATAGCCAGGGGTTGTAATGGAAGATACAAACTTAAATATTCATGTTTTTTGTAAAACTGTTTTAACAGTAAAAAAAAATACTATAGAACTTTGTGAGCAGAACAGTTCTTGTGTGTTCTTGTGAGCAGAACAGTTCTTAGCTTCCTTCCCTGAGTCCTTCCCCAGTCCTTCATATTAAGATAGATAAAGTGAGGCCAAGTGTTTACAAAAAGCAGCTGTTAAAGATGTATTTTGTTACTAAGCTAACACACACTTCCATAAGTCTCCTCTTCATGCAGCTTCATGCACTTTATGCATATCTTTACGCAGCAAGAGCTCAGGCTAGGCTTGTGTAATGCTCTCGTTTCACTAACTGCACTACACTTTCATTACAGAATGAACCCACTGAACATCTGAAGAGAAGTGCAATGGCATTAGTTAAACTATTTCATATGTTTTATCTAATGAAACCATGACAGAGGAAAAAAATATACTTCTGAGGAATGTAAAATTACTGAAGTACAAAAGAGCAATCACATGCTACTTTGCTGAAATCAGTGAAGTGGCTCATAGGATCATCCAACTGCTAACTAACGGAGAATTTATTGCAGTTACTGATAACTGCTGAAATTCACTTATTTATTTTCTCCTCCTAAAAACATTGTTACTATCTGTAGCCAGGAGTAAATGTAAAGAGCAGTATCTCAAGTAAGTTTGGGTGTGATTGAGTGTCTATCAGTAGGAAAGTAAGGAGGAAGAGCATCATCTGAAACTGGTTTGGAGATCATCCCTGTTGATGTATTTGCACTTAGCCTCAGACTTATATTTGAATTCTCTTGAAGTATGAGTTCTGAAAAACAGAAGGCAAAGACCTTAAAAACAAAACACTTTGAAACACTGGAGATGAGTCTAAAGATCCTAATATTAAAGAAATCCAACTTCCTGTATTAAATATAGAGATGGCATGAAAATATTTTTATGGAGTGTCTTTTGACTCACAGCAGGGCTGACTGGCCAGCATGGTTACACCTTCATTGCCTCAGAACTTCTGCAAGATTCTGTCTGACACAAAGTCTAAAAAAAATGTTAGAACAGTACATTTAAAGAGGAGTGGCAGAGAGTGTAGTGGTACTAACATCTGCTTATGTTAATATTTTTGTTAAGAAAAGAGAAAAAATAATTTTGGAGGAGGCTTGCAATAAAACAAACCATAGCTGCCCTGCTTTTTAATATTTAAGAGAATTTTTACTCTCAAATGATGCAAAATGGCTTTGTAAAATGCAAAAGGCATGGCAGACCACAAAATTGAGCAAGATTTTCCTATCTGCAATATCCCATTGCAATTTGCCCTTTAAGGTCTAATTACCTCTTTCAAAAGACTTGTGTGATTGTGCAAGCTACACTGTTTCTGTTCCTAATTCTTTAGAGTAATAATGTGGATACTTGTCTTGCTATCTGAACAAATAGAAAAGTACTTAAACAGTCAAAACACTGCTGTTGATGTCAAATGTGTGTAATAAATTGTATAAAATACATAAAATATCATCTAGGCTAACCACTCAGTGATGCTGGTTTGTTGCCTGAGACACCATGTCCTGAGGCAGACCAGTTTTCAAAATGGAAAGAGCTTCCACATCCACAGCATTTTGGTTGTACTGTGTCATGGGTAGCACTTGCTTATGGTGAATGCAGATCCTTACATTGCTCCTGAAATCCTTACTTATATCACCACGGGAGGCTTGCTCCCCTCTGCTATTTCATTCAGTAAAAATCTTCCGTGTGTATCTGCCAAACCACTCATCCAGGGCCCTGCAGCACTTGCAAGCTTGTTTTGCAGGCTTATGTGTCGTCCACATAGGAAGGGTGGGGAATGTTTATGGTATGAGAAAGTCCTTGTGTCATCCAGTCTGAATAACCTTAGAAAGTGAATGCTGTCACTTATGCTCCCAGATATCACCACACCTGTTAAAAATAATATCAAATGTTAAGTCTGTTGAGAAATGTGAATTGCAATGTGCTATCTACAAGTTCTAATTGATCTCAACATTTTTATTAAATAAGTGAACACTGCATGCATAAAAAGCATATAAATCACACTTTATAAAACAAGACTTTTTGCTATATTGTTTTCTACCTGCTGGCTTCAAAATGTAAAGGCAAAACATTGGTATTCAGTGTAAAGCCTACTATACATCTAATCTAAAAGAAGGAAAGTTAAGCACAGTTCCTTGGTAATCTCTCAAAGTGTTGAGCAATCAGAGCACCCAAGTGTTGGTAGTTTAAGTCACAAATGATCATAGCTTTTTGGCACAGTCCTCAGATTTCTTTCCATTTGGTATGGACTTTCCATTTGCTTGTAGCCTCTGTGCTCCACCAAGGAAAATTAAGTTGTAGCTCCTAATAGTTTGTGCTATACATCAACAGTAAGAATTTGTTTTCCCACTGGCTGTGTTGTAAAATTATTTTACCTTGGTTTTGTATATTTTGCAAGTAGGAATGTTATGGCTTATTACAGGACTGTCTCTGATACAGCTGTAAGACTTGGGCAAACAAATTGTGGGTATTGCTGCTGTTTTTCTTTGGAAAGTATAATACTCTGTTTGGTAAGACAGAGAATTAGACCGTTACACTCAATGATAGACTGTTTCCAGGTTGATTTTTTTTTTTTTTTTTAGTGAAATATTCCTACTGGGCTACAGGCTTTTCTAAGTAACACTCTGTTCTGCAGGCCACTTTATCCCTCATTTTGAATGGTTCTGTTGACAGTAACTTTGCATGACAGTAAAATATTCTTTTGAATTACAGAAAATTTAAAATACCATCTGTCTTCCTAAAAGCCCTGAATTCTGAAGATCCATTTTAATTTTTAAAAACCAGAGAATCACCTATTGTATGTCTGCACATGGAGGAACAGTGCTGTGAAACTCCTGTGACAACTATTGGTATTACAGAGTGTGCAGCAGCATCTGCAGAGTTAGGGCGGGGTGGTCTCCTCTCCCTGGCTGCCAGCAAGCCTGGCAGTGCAGCTGTGCCAGCACAGAGGGATATTTGTTATGCAAAATCCAAAGCTGCTGTAGGATACATTATCTGCCCTCTAAGAGTCACAGGTTGCTTCTCAGGCCAGTCTACAGCCACTCCAATATACTCGGGATGTTTGGCAAAATCTGCTGGTTGTCCTTCAGTTCTTTTTTTTTTCCACATTTGCTTTCCTTTGTAGAGTGCAACTTCAGAGCCCTTAACACTCAAGGCATTTGAGAATTTCCTGACAGTGCATTTGGACTCTTTCCATATAGGCTCCTGAGGTATAGGCTACCCCATTCATTTTATGACTTCTCTTTAAATGAAGCTATTGTCACTGACAGCTGGTCAGATTTCCAATTTTCTGGATAAGGCAACTGAGATGGAGAAGCCACACCAACTTCTGTTCACTTCAGGAGATTAACATGGGGGAAAAAAATTAAGGCAAAGTAAGAATTTTCCTCCCTATGTGTCTCGAGAACAATGGAGGTGCCTCATATCTCTCTGAGCCCCTAGATCTGTTCTTCTGAGCTACCCTCAGATCCAAGGAAAGAACTTACAGGGGACCTTGCTCCTGGTTCCAGAGCAAGGAGATTGAGGCAGTGTCATGGCAAATCATCACGCCAGAATGGCTGGGCAGGATGAGGTAAGATAATGCTTTTGCTCACCCCAGCTTAGTTTCCTGT
>NW_009970723.1:12798082-12809126 GCF_000747805.2 Chaetura pelagica
AAAGAATACAGAATACAGGTATGGAAAGGCACTTTGCTGGTATTTCCTTTGGAGCTTTCGGCAGTCTGTGGCATAAGGACTTCCAGAAACCAGCCTTTATATTGGCATTCTTGTGCTTAATGGGTTATTTGACTTCCTATGAATTTTTCTAGTTACTTTCTGAGCCATTCAGAGTTTTGGCATACACAGCCTCCTGTGGTAATGAATTCTGTGATTCAGTTATGTTGTGTAACAAAATGTTTCCTTTTCTTTACATCTTCTGCTTAGCAATTTAATTAGGTACCCCACTTCTCTTATTATGAGAAATAGTAAATAGTTTTTCTCTGATCTATTTTCTACTTACCTATTTTGTATTATTTTCTTCACAGAGAGAATCTGTTTGACACCTTTGTTGCTCTTAGTACATTTTCTGGGTGCATTGCAACCTTTTTTTGAGACAGAGTGACCAGCAGTACAATCTATATTCATGAGAAGAATCTAAAGAGTTGTGTAACTGTATTTCTAATAATTAATATTTATTTTGCCTTTCAGATTTTTTTGACTGAGATTTTCATACGTTTCTTTACTGCATGATAATTGCTCATTCAAATCTGATCACTATGTATAAACATAGTTACGCACTCAGAGAAAACTTGTCTTTACATTTACCAGCATGGAATTTCACCTGCCATTTTGTTTATGATCTGTATTATTCAATATTTTTTAACCTTTTTCAGTAGCTTTTACTTTCCCACATAATTCTTTATCATCAGCAACCTTCTTGTTTTCTTCTCTTAGTCTAATAATCCAGTAAGTTGGAAAGCATGGATCTCTTTCAGGCTGCACTGATAATCTGTCTTCCTCTGTTGTGAAATCTGACCTTTGCTTACTGTACTTTAAAGGATATTAAACAATGAGTACTTTCATCCTACAACAGCTTCACATCTTTGGTGAGGGACTTGGCTAAAAGCTTTCTGAAAATATAAGTAAACTGCTATAAATGGATTATTCTTTTCCACATACTTATTGACTCATTCAAAGAAAAACTGTAGATATACAAACCAAGACTAAAATTTTGCTGATGTTTTGCTATTTTACTTATAAAAATGTATTCTAACGCTATTATTACTATTTAATTTTTTTATGAAGTACTGAGTTACACCAGAGGCCTTTACTACCACAGAGCCCATCAAAGCTTCCTGTACAAAAAAAAAAAGAGGAGAATTACTGGGGATCTAAAACAAGTCTAAAATATTAAAGTGGTTGGTTTTTTTTGTTCAGAATTGCTTTCAGGCTCCTAATAAAGATGATATTTAATTACAGCCATAGAGGGTCTGTCAGCACTACAGAACTTAAAATGAACAGCTGTAATTTTGGTGCATGAAGAGACAGATGAGAAAGACAATAGCATATTTAATACTCCATAGTTAGAAGAACTGAGTCTTTCTAATCAACCAGTATTATGGTGGGTTACTAATAAAAATTAAGCAATTACATTTTATGCACAATGAGACTTACTTTTATGGCCCTGGTTTCCTGCAACAGCATCAGCATCTCAGCACTCATCACCATCTTATATCTGCTTCAGGGCATCATGCACTCAGCCCATCTGATTAGCTGGACTAATAATTCAGACTTATGTAACAGAAATGAGACTGTTGCACTACACCACAGTTAGCATACTGTGCTACAAGAAAGCACACCTTTCTTCTGTAACCTTGAGCTATCAGCCATACCCAGTGCATAACTTCAACATCAGATTAGCAGGAACATGACAGGCAAGTTCCGTTGTTGTTCAGATATCTGGATTTTTCCTTTTTTATTCAATAAGAAAACAGATCAAGGCTAGACACTATTTTTTATCACTTCTATTCTCAGCATCACCTTTCCATTCAGGGGGTGTGTTGGGCCTTACTAAAGTTCATGGCTAAACCAGTATGTTCTATATATTTCCAACCTGGAACCGCTATAATTTATCAACATTAGGACCTGTGGTTTGGAGAAATAAGCTTTTGACTTCTGCAAAACACAGCTACCTGTTTCCTTGACAAGAAGCACACTACTGGTGCTTCACACTTCACCACTGTCAGACAAATCACTTACCGATGCCCAGTCTTGATCCTGAGGCACTGAAGTAAAAAAGTTTGACAGATAACCATTAATCACCTAGCAAAACAGGAGTGTTTCTTTGGGAGTTTGTACAGAATATATGTACACAATCACAGAATCACAAAACTGTCATGGTTGGAAAAGACCTCTAAGGTCACTAAGTATATTTCCTCCTCGGATGAAATACGAGGCAGACAGTGAGATACACTGTTAGGCATTCTGAGTGAAGCCTACAGAAGAGCCCATCTAAACAAATAAAAGGAAATTAATCAGAGTTAGATAGGATCCATAAGGATGTGTATGTGCATAGGTTTTTTAAAGGTGTATACAGCATTGCAGCTGAATGCAAGACAACATAGTCCAAATCAGTTCTTGGAAAACCGTGGTGGTAGTCAGAGACAGGATACTAAAAATGTGAGAGAGAGGCAAGAGTAAAGCTGCTCAATCTTAGGGGAAAAAAATAAGATGTATAGGATAGAGTTTCTTAATTGAGAGATAATACAGCAATGGGTAGCCTTCAAATAATTTAGCTAACTAAAAGCAATGTATTTGATTTTTCAGGATAAACTGTAGTAATTTTCCCCAAAAGGACAGAGTGAGTAACTATCCACAGGTTTTCTACATGATATTATGGGAGCAAATGAATCAGGCATATGCTTGTGATGTGGTGTCAGTTGGGCAGGATAGGAGAGAGACACCAGATCTTCCTAAAGAAGCATGATTTAACAAGAAAGAAAAAGCAGAACTTCCTCCTAATAAAATCAACATACTCCTTCACTCCTTCTTGGTTTTCATTCAAAATAAAATTTCAGGAATGTCCTGCACAGATGTCGATGGCTCAGGAAAAGGTATGTACAAAATACTTTTACGCTTTGCTCTAAGGAAAAGACCACAAAAGCAGGTAGCAAAAAATGGAATCAAATTCACCCTTTTTCAGCTAATCCTTAATCCTCAAATGCACTGCCTAAGCAGAGCAAGTAAAAGAGAAAATCAGGAACTCTTATTACAAGAATTAAATTGCAACCAGAATGATATTCTGTTGCCATTAGCCTTATTCTGGTTCCTGATAAATTCTGATGATATTTTTAGCTGATTTATCTAAAAAATATCACTGCACTTCAGATGGCATTCCTGTTTGGAACTGGCATTATGTGGTTATTAGTTATCCTTAAATCTGCTTCTTCCGTGTGTCTGAACAGAATCATTTTGTTCAGATCTAATAAAAGGATCCCTGTATTTCTTCATGTCTAAGTGTTGCATCTAGAACTCAGAACCTATAACTAAAAGCCATGATGTTTTCTGAATTGGAAACTGGTGCCAAATGAATATAATGGGAGCATGTGACAAGCAGTCAATTATGTCTTCAGTCAGAACCTATTCATTACATAGAGTCACTTCAGTGATTATTAGTAAGAGCTTTTCCTCTCACAAGGCTTCCCCCGTGGTTTTCTAAAGTATGTGGATCTTGCTAGAAATACGAGGAATACAGCTGGTTATAAGGTGGCAAGATGTTGATCACAAAGCAGACATTTTTTGTGTTCATGATCTGAATCAATGCTTTCATTTGAAATCTCAGTTGCTATATGGCGTATGGCACAATTTAAATTTAACAACTCTAGGTGTCCTAGCAGAGGGACATTTTATGTTATAATGAACCAATCTGGCAATGTAAAAGGGTCTATTGTGAACTGGAATCTGGTTCTGTTGTTTCTGAGTATGTATCAGCAGCCTTCATTCAGAGATACAGTATGTTAACAACATGATAAGCATTTAATGACTGTTAAGAAAAAAATAGTTGCAGTTATACTGCAAAAATGAAAAAAAAAAAAAAAAAAAAAGATTAAGACAAGACTGCCTAAGATTCAAATACCTGATGAATAATACATTTTCTGATTACTTTTTGTAAGCAGTGTTTTATAATCTGTATAATTTATTCCTCTGTGGAGGATGGGATTAGCTAGTAAATACTACAGAGTCATCAATTATATTGTCAGTGTTTTCCACATTCAGTTTCAAAACACATGATCAAAGAACAAAATGTCAATACGAGGATGACATGAAGACAGGGAGACATCTGTGTACACTAGTAATTAACTTTGTTCAGCTGGTGTTACACACAGTGAGCATCCTTAAACTGCATGGGTGTCTGTATATTCATGCACATGCATGCATATCCCTTGGGGTCCAAATTAATTCCCTGAACAGTATGTTCTGTTTCTGATAAGCCACTGTTGACCAAATAAGCATGAGCTGAAGATCTGGAGGTCATTTCATATTTATTTGATAAGGTAGTTTATATATAGTGCTGTGTAATTGCAGTTGAAACTGAAGTTCTGCCATAAACATGAAAAGGTCCCAGCATGATATGCATTTGTCCTCTAGGCCTTATTTGAAAACTTCCATGTTGGTATCATTGATATTCTGAAAAATGCTGATATGATATGTTATTGTATAATGGACTATTTAAATATCTAAGCATAAATACTATTATTTGAGAAAATAAGAAAAATAAATATTTATTTTTAGTATATACATTTAATAATGCTAATTCTGTCGCTGGTTTTTGAAAAATACTTCCAGCATACATGAGAGTTGGAGGGTGACTAGGTGATACAATTTTTCAGAGAAGATGAGTAACTGCAGGTGAGAAAGGTTATTTACCAGATTCTTTGAAAATAAAGCTGAAATTTGGTGCTTCCAAAAGTGTCAAAAAAAAAATGGTGGCATGCTTTTGAAATCTGACCAGATTATTTTGCAGGATGAGGTCAAGCATATTTTGCAAAGTAAAATTCATTCACTCACTTTACACTCACTCCTACTGAGTTTCATATGCTTAGTATGTGTTTTTGTAACTATACTGGGTATACCAGTACAGGACACATGTGAATCAGTTAATTTGTTTTTTCCTGTTTCAGTAATGTCCAAGACTTGATTGCATGTTTTATTTGTTTCATGTTTCTACCTTTGCTATCTAATTTAAATTATGGTATCAAGATTTTTGGAATCTGGCTAGAAAAGCAAAAATTGCTTTTTCCTTAGAGGTTCCTATAAAAAGGGAAAAGGACTTGTTGTGTTGTCCAAAGTAGAAATAGTCTGACGTGGATCAAGTTAGATAGCAACCTAACTGTAGCCAGGGTCTGGCGGCCGGAAGATCTCGCGCTGTACGGAAAGACAGGGCTCCACGCCCCCCCCCCCCCCCCCCCCGGGCCAGCGACACACGTGTGCATGTGGCCCGAGCGACCAGGGGTTGGTCGCCGTGCCGTTACTGAACCAGGTCGCCCTTGCCTGCCAGAAGGCAACACCTAACTGACAAAAATATATTCTTTATAAATAACTATAACCTATATCAGAACAGACAAAGCACAAACAGGTCAGATGTGGCAGTGGCATCTGACAGGAATAACTTGTCCTTTTAAACCTTTTTAGATTTTATAAGACAAAAACTAAAAACAGTGAATGTTAAGGTACTTAAATATTATGAAATTAAACCTAAGTAGCAGTGCATAGGACTCACTGCATGGTTTGATGCTTAAATGCACTACAGAGGGAGGCTGAAGTGCCCAGGTCTAAGGCAGCTATCCAGATGTTCTCAGCCTGGAGAAAACTAATGTCTAGTTGTGGTACTTTTATTTTATACAGCTTTCACAAAAGGAAAGTAAAAAATTATTGAGTCACATTTTAAATACTAATTAAATCAGAGTTTGAATTTTCTACTGAAAAAGCAACTCCCCTAAAATCGAAGCTATAATGGTCTCCTGTCTTTTTTGGTGTTTTTTTTCAAGAATAATCAGACACAAAACATAACCTATACCTGAAGTATCCTAGTCCAGAACCAATGACTGCCTTGTTCCTCATATTTATTCTGTCTTGACCCTTCAATGTGACATTTTCTGCTGAACACTGAACAGCATCAATGGCAGAGGTGGAGATTGGCCCCATTTCATTCTAATCTTACAGGGAACTGGTTAGTAACATCAGAGTTACAACCCTACCTGCTGAAGACTGAAATTCCAGGTTTACCATTTCTGAGGCCAGTATGCAGATGATAGCTTCCTTCTTGTTGAGTGTCTATTCTGGAAAGAGGATATGGCATTGTGAAACCTGTATGGAGAGACACACCTCACCCAAAGTTCTCTCTAAAAATCTTCTTTTAAACACACCAGTTTACCTAGTGTCACCTACTGGCTATCTCTTTGCAACTTCTCCCACATTTATAGTGACACTGAATGGCCCTTTTGAACCATTTGGACTGTCTTAATCACAAAAACAGATCTATGCAGCCATTTTTGCTTCTAGAACTGTGTACTTCCATACTTCATCATGCAAATTAGTGGGTTAATAGGGAAATATGCCTGAGAATGTGGGAGTTCTGCATGCCTCAGTTCTAGTTCCTCCTTCAAGGACTGCATGTGCATTCTGCACTGTATTTCTTTTATACTGGAACAGCACTGGCAACAGACTACAGTCTGTTTTTCTCTGTCTTAAGAGTTTAGTTTTTTTCACTAGAAAAATACAATTCCTGAATTATTTTACACTAATAAAAATAGATTCCATTAAAAATTAGGAGAGAGGTTAGGCTTTTATGCATGTTCTAATTCAAATCCCTGTTTTAGCCACTCATTATAGGTTTTGCAATCACATAAATGCTAGCGTCTTGACCAGACATGGTAATTTAGAATACTTAAGAAAGGTAAAGAGCATCCTCATAGCATCAAATGAGAACTGGTGCCCCCAGAATGAGTAAGGAAACTTAAGTGAGGGATGTGACTCAAGCTGCCAAAACCACATATTTGCATAGAAGTTGCTTATATGCAAATGAACAGTAAATCTGGCTGATGGTTAGTAGGTCCGGAGAGGTTCTCCTCCCCCTCTATTCTGCCTTGGTGAGGACGCATCTGGAATATTGTGTCCAGTTCTGGGCCCCTCAGTTCAAGAAGGACAGGGAACTGCTTGAAAGAGTCCAGCTCAGAGCCACAAAGATGATGAAGGGAGTGGAACATCTCCCTTATGAGGAAAGGCTGAGGGAGCTGGGTCTCCTTAGCTTGGAGAAGAGGAGACTGAGGGGTGACCTCATCAGTGTTCACAAATATGTAAGGGGTGAGTGTCAGGGAGATGGAGTTAGGCTTTTCTCAGTGATATCCAGTGACAGGACAAGGGGCAATGGGTGCAAACTGGAGCATAGGAGGTTTCCACGTAAACATCAGAAAATATTTCTTCCCTGTGAGAGTGACAGAGCACTGGGACAGGCTGCCCAGTGAGGCTGTGGAGTCTCCTTCACTGGAGACATTCAAAACCCGCCTGGACGTGTTCCTGTGTGATGTGCTCTAGGTGACCCTGCTCTGGCAGGGGGGTTGGGCTAGATGATCTTTTGAGGTCCCTTCCAACCCCTAAGATTCTGTGATTTCCAAATGACTGAAGTTAAGATTTTCACCTCAAAAAGCACGTGCAGACCTCGGTTGTGTTAGTGTCTAGTGTACTTTTGCTTGCAGCTTGGTAGAACTGGAAATTTGGCAGCATAAATAGTAAGAGGTCCATATTCTGTGCACCAGGCATGTGAAGTGGTGAAGACCTAAGAAGCTTGCAGAGCATCTGCTGCCATTTTGCCTGGAATTAGTTGCTGCAATTTGAAGTTATTTTCACAAGAAACAGATCTGTCCCCAGACAAATTATAGGTCACTATTACTTCCTGTGATTTTAATTTTTTTTCTCCTTTGAAATACTTTTATATATAATTCTATGTTCAGAGCTGGGAAATATTCTTCATTGCATCCTTTTCAGTTTTATCAAAACAGATCCCACCCCTTTCTTTCCTACACCACCAGTTTTTAGGATGCAGCTTAGGCAGCTCTCTGCTTGCTCTGGTTTGGGACTCTGGAATTTAGTTACAAGTCTGGGTTGTGTTTGTATTACAGCAACACATTAGCACAATGTGTTATTACGTATTGCATCATAAATACAGACATATTCTGACAGACTTTTCTGTAGCTACTGAAGATCTTTTCTGTGATTAATACTGGTACAAAGGCGTCTCCACTGGTGCCACAGTTTCAGTAACACTTTGAGCTAACATACACTGGCACTGAGGACAAAGAGGCTGGCCAGCAACTTCCTCCCCTCCCTCTCTTATAGCCACTTCTCTCTCCGGTTGCTTTGCAACTTGTGCCTCCAAAGGTGTTTACACACAACCAGATCGGTTGATCTAACTGGGGATAATATTAACCCCGCAAAAATAAATACGCTTAGTTAGTTTTGGCTAAACTAAAAGATACTTTTAAATGGATCAGCTTTACTGCACAGTTTATTCACCTCCCAATGGAATGCTGGTGAATGCTGGTGCTCACGCTGGTAGCATGGGAATAGGCACAAGCCATTAAGAGCAAGTAGGACCAGCTCCTAATTTTTTGACGGCCAGTTTTAAGTCATTGTAGAGTTACAGAGATACACTTTATGCACTGATACCACAGGTCAGAAAATAACCCTAGGAGAGATTATTTTTGTACATTCAGAGAACAAATGCAAACTTATTAACCTTCCCTAACAAACATCCTGTTGTTTCTAGACATTGAGGACATAAAGGCAGTATGGTCAGCTTTACTTCTGTAAAGTTGTTCAGGATCAATCTAAGTAAAAAAATTATAAATATTGTTGAACATGTTTATATGTGTTTTATTTTTATGGCAAAAGTGACACACATTGGTTATGTAGTGTTTATGTTGCTCTTACCAATTAAAAAGTTGGAAGAATGCTGTAAAGTTTTTCAGACAAAAAATGTGGGCTAGAATCTTAAGTCCCAGTATATGAGACTCATAAACAACACAGAATTAAAACCTTCTTATCATAGGTGTGGCACAACTAAGTAGAAACAGCATCTTAAAGCTCATAATAGTACTCATAGATATTTGTGTTGGAGATTCTTACTGAAGTAGTATAGCTCTGACTATTTTCTCCACAATGTAATAATAATGTAATAATTCTATTACCTCAATGCCTTAAAATTTTATTAGTAGTCAGTGAGTGTCACACATCTTAAAAAGAGTTCCATTACCTTTTATGAGCACAGATGCCTAAATCTTCTTTCATTAGTTAAGACAGCTCAGTTAAAGAATTTGTTCTTCCTAAATAAAAACATTGCTAAATAGATGCTTTTGAGTATGGGCAATACTTTTAAATATTATGAAAATTGCATTGCAGTAATAAGTGATTATTTTATAGTTCAGTAAGACTGGTTGTGAACAAAGCAGATAAAAGCAGATAAAATATAACAAATTCATACTTATCAAAACATTTTCCTTGAATACTTTATTAAAACTTTGGCTGCATCTGAATCTGTAGCCTCTATCACTGCAATAAGAGTGATAAATGCTGCACAATGGGCTTAGAAGAAAAAAAAAGATCTCTTTCAAACCACAGAGGAAATACGTGCAATCAGTACAGTAACAGAGGTGCATCTGTGTCTAAAATACTGGTGAGCAAGCCAGCTTGAAGTTTCAAAAGTGCTGAGCATCACAGCTATAAACTTATGCCTGGTGCAAAGACATTGGTAAATTTTTGCCTAAAATAGAACCAACAGGGCAAAAGGCCAACTAGAACATCTCCACAGCAGAAACACTGTAATGAAATGAAAACTAATTACTGTGTTTAGGGCAAGACAAAGCTGGTAGGCAGAACAGTTTATATACTAAACATCTAGTGGTAGTTAGACCATGCAGTGACTCTGCAGTTCCTGATTTATTCATTAGTCCTGAAACAGACAGATTACACATCCATTTCTGCTGGCAGGCTTCAAGGGGGAGGGAGGGAGAGAGGGCTACTTCTGCTGAAAACTTCTTGTTTGGCTTCAGTGAAAAGGTTTTATTTGAAAAAAAAAAGTCTTGAGCATCATTATCTCCTGAGGGGGATCTGATTTAAGTAGTAGAAAGGTTGATTTGAGTGTACCGTTTACATGAAGTAACCCTCAAAAATCAGCACTCCAAAATGCTGACATTAAACTCTGATTTAATTGAGCAGCTGCAACAATTGAATAGGAGTTGAGATAGCTCAGCACTTTGTTCCTCTGTTCTGCATGTACACAATAGATTTGGTTCAACAAAAGCATTTTTTATTAAACAGTGTTTTCATTTGCAGCTAGATGCAGCATATAATTGCATCATGCTCTGATTAGAATATAAGTGCATTAGCTTACAGTTCTGCATTCTTAAGGTCTATGACACAGGTAGTAAATATAATTATATGGCTGTTCTAGTCTCAGTACATGCTGAATGCACATCATAAAGCATATCTTAATGATGAGATTCAAACCCTGAGATACTTCTTTTCCCCTGTTAATATACTGGATCATATTCTAACTGGTTTTATTTCTGCAAGCCTTAAATTTCCAAGAAGTGTGTCAACAAACACCACAAATCAAAACACCACTTTCAAAAAGAAAGAAACATTTGTATACTTAGTAAGTTCTGCTGGAAGACCGAAGAGAGGTGGTTGAGTCAAAGGCTGAGTCAGGTATCAGCGTTGGCTCACACTCAAAGGAGGACAAGGGGACATGGCTGAGCTAGCACAGCAAGGACAGTGACCTCCAGGATGGCAGGGAAGTCTGAAATTGGGAAGGATCAAAAGCAGAACAGCAAAAACAGTGTCACAGCTGGTCTTGTTTTACAGTTGCAGTGGTAAAACATCTTAATATCCACGACTGTGAGAAAATCTAAGAGATTGCCTTGATTCTTAGTTTTCATGCTTCTTCGTAAAGTGAAGCTGAGAGACAATGCCTGAAAGTTAACAGAAGGCTTAGCAGCAGCCATGAGCTTTCACAAGACATCGCTAAACCCCCAGACTGCGGGTAAGTTCACAGAGATGAACAGGTGGCCGTGAGCCTGCCTGGGACTGAAGAAGCCCCGTCCCAAGCGTCCCGGTTCCACGGGCGGCGAGGAGGCGGAGGCGCCCGCCGCTCCTCGTCGTGGCG
>NW_009970723.1:12810220-12834167 GCF_000747805.2 Chaetura pelagica
CCGGGGGCCCGCGCGGGGCGCCCCGCGGCGTTCTCGGGGGGAGGAGGCGGCAGCAGACGAAGGGAGGGCCGGGACAGGGGCCACAGCCCGCCCGCTGCCTCCTGAGCCGGCTGCGCCGTGGGGTTCGCACCAGCGGGCAGGTCTAGTCACAGAAAACTTCCTTCTTGCTGCACGTGTTCCTGATTTCAGCGACAGGGCTGCTACATCTACTTGCGTTCCCCTCGCACACACACACGCTTTCTTGGGGCTTTCATTGACCGGAGTGTGGGACCGGCTGGAGGACAAGTTCCTTGGTGTGAAATCTCCTTTGTGCACATGGTGATTTCTGCCTCTCGTGTGCTTCTGAGGAACAGGCAGTAGTACTTCGGAAGTTTGGGTTGGTGATGGTAAGGGCAGAAGTAGTACTTCTGTCGTTCAGTGGTCAAACAGGTCAAGCAGGAGGCATTAGGTGATGTTTTGTCCTGTGTCTGGGAGTAAGAGACCTTCTTTTGTCATCTCCTTCATGATGTTCTTGGGCTGCAGGTGTGGATATTGTAGCATACTCGTGTGTAGTGAGCAGCCAGATTGGCAAAAAAATGCCATGAAAACTGGAGAAGTGAACAGCAAATGTCAAAGAGGACTTGGCAATATGATTCTAAGGACGTGTTGGAGATTAAAAGCAAACCATGGCGTGGCTACTAAAAGCAGTATGGTCTAAGGTGTGCTTAAACCGTGGAAAGACCATGGAAAGAAAAAGCCATCAAGTTTGTGAAAATATTTTCTGAAAATCTAAAGAGCAGAATACAATGAATAGTAAATATTTTCCTATTTTTAGCTGTGTGTTAAGTGGATGATCTCATGTTTGTTATAGTCTGGTGCATAAGGTTGAAATTGGGCCTCTACTGAAAGGTAATATTAAAGATCATTAAGTTTCTTTGTTACTTTAGGTTGCTTTGAAAGAGTAAAGTAAATGGTTTTTATCAAGGAAAAGGAGGTGTGGTACTTACTGTACTAGGCAAGGCAATAGGAATGCTCATGCAGTGTGTCAGATATAGATCACAGAATGTCCCTGCCTGGAAGAGACCTCCAAGATCATCCAGTCCAGCCCTAGACCGAGCACCACAAGCTCTCTACTAGACCATGTCCCTAAGTACTGAGTCCATATGCCATTTAAATGCATCCAGAGATGGTGATTCCACCACTTCCCTGGGCAGTCTATTCCAACACCTAACAATCATTTCAGTGAAAAAATGCTTCCTAATATCTAACCTAAACCTCCCGCTTTCATTGACCGGAGTGTGGGACCGGCTGGAGGACAAGTTCCTTGGTGTGAAATCTCCTTTGTGCACATGGTGGTTTCTGCCTCTCGTGTGCTTCTGAGGAACAGGCAGTAGTACTTCGGAAGTTTGGGTTGGTGATGGTAAGGGCAGAAGTAGTACTTCTGTCGTTCAGTGGTCAAACAGGTCAAGCAGGAGGCATTAGGTGATGTTTTGTCCTGTGTCTGGGAGTAAGAGACCTTCTTTTGTCATCTCCTTCATGATGTTCTTGGGCTGCAGGTGTGGATATTGTAGCATACTCGTGTGTAGTGAGCAGCCAGATTGGCAAAAAAATGCCATGAAAACTGGAGAAGTGAACAGCAAATGTCAAAGAGGACTTGGCAATATGATTCTAAGGACGTGTTGGAGATTAAAAGCAAACCATGGCGTGGCTACTAAAAGCAGTATGGTCTAAGGTGTGCTTAAACCGTGGAAAGACCATGGAAAGAAAAAGCCATCAAGTTTGTGAAAATATTTTCTGAAAATCTAAAGAGCAGAATACAATGAATAGTAAATATTTTCCTATTTTTAGCTGTGTGTTAAGTGGATGATCTCATGTTTGTTATAGTCTGGTGCATAAGGTTGAAATTGGGCATCTACTGAAAGGTAATATTAAAGATCATTAAGTTTCTTTGTTACTTTAGGTTGCTTTGAAAGAGTAAAGTAAATGGTTTTTATCAAGGAAAAGGAGGTGTGGTACTTACTGTACTAGGCAAGGCAATAGGAATGCTCATGCAGTGTGTCAGATATAGATCACAGAATGTCCCTGCCTGGAAGAGACCTCCAAGATCATCCAGTCCAGCCCTAGACCGAGCACCACAAGCTCTCTACTAGACCATGTCCCTAAGTACTGAGTACATATGCCATTTAAATGCATCCAGAGATGGTGATTCCACCACTTCCCTGGGCAGTCTATTCCAACACCTAACAATCATTTCAGTGAAAAAATGCTTCCTAATATCTAACCTAAACCTCCCTTGGTGCAGCTTGCATCCATTCCCTTTGACCCTATCACAGTCACCAGGGAGAACAGGCCGTCCCTCTCATTGCTCCAGCCTCCTTTCAGGAAGTTGTGAAGAGCAGTGAGGTGACAAGCAATGTGTCCCTGTCTTTTGAGGCATGTAGGAAGAGAAAGAACAATTTGTTTTGCAGAAGTGAGATGAAGTATCTTGAATAAGTCCTCAAAAACCTGTTAAGAGGATTGTTGACAAGTATTACCTATACACTTCTTCAGAAGCAAAACATCTGTAAAGCTCCTTAGGATCTTCTGCTTTCAACTGTTAATCTAAAGCATCTCCTGTGATACATGATTTCTTGTATGGAGAAGCTCTCTATGACTGTTCTGCTCTTGCTCTTAGACAAAGCATTAGCCTAGATTGCTTTACATAGTGTTTTGTTTTTCCTAGCTCGAAGCAGGAAGTGTATTTCCTCAGATACTTCCATAAGCTAATTCTTAACATTTGTGTTAATTAAAAGTCACTGCATTTCTGCATTGTGGGTTGGGTTTCTGTGTATATTTTCTTGTGCTAGTTTGACAGAACCATACTTTGGGTTTTCCCTCGCCTAAGCAAAGCACACTGCGAGGCAGTTAGATCCTGGCCCTCCCATGCTGACTTCTCCTTCATGGGATTTTTTCGAGTTACAGACAGAAACCAGTGCTTGTGACAGTAGCATTCTTTTTCTGGCAAACGTTTTGCTGGCCTTCACAAATCAATGCAGTGCCCTGGTGATGGTTGCTGAGGAAGCTGTAACAATGATTACAACACTTCAGTGGAAATCCAGCCTCTGTTTCAATTAGAAGTGGGTCATCTTAAACCTTAATGGCAAATTCTCACTACTCCAAATGTTCAGTCTCTATATGCGATGTTCTGGATCTCAGCCTACCTATTACTTTAGGTTTTTTCCCCACTTAGAACTTTCAGAAAGGTCTTCCCAGTGTTCAGTTTCTTTCCATGATTCAGTTGTGACTACACATTACTTGTTAAAACAATAGTTCTTCATGAATGCCTTAAAACTCTGTTCTCACATTTCCAAAACAAATAACTTTCTACAATAAAGTATTTCAATTTTATTCATGTACTATTAGTAAATTTACATTTACTGTTTACTTTCTTGTGTTTGTAAGCAATTGAACAGTTTCACTATAGGGTTTCCAAGCTCAAGGAGGCAAATCTGGTCAAATGCTGTACCTTAAATCACTGTACTGAGCCTATGCTCTTCTTTGGGTACATGCAGAAGAGTTTGTAGGATTTCTTAGTAGGGAGAAAAGAGACACTGGGAGACTGAGTAGTGCCATTGAAAGCTATAAACCTGTTTAACCAGTTTACATTGTTTGGGTCAGCAGCCAAGTCAGTGAAATAACTTTAGGAAGGTATTTTGTCATTTAATGATTGTGGTGGAGGATAAAAAATGTGAGAAGAACCAGAAATTCTACAGAAAACATCTGGCTTTCCTAAAGGTGCTATCAATAGTTTCAGAGCATAAAATCCAAAAAAAAAAAAAAAAAAAAGCCCTTTTGGCCTCTGAAGATAGTCTGTTGGTAATTTCTAGAAAGAGCTAGTGTGTATATATTCAAGGTCTGGCTTTACTAGGAACTTTAGAACAGAATGTAGCTTTCTTCTTTACTGGTACATATTGTAGGTGTTAACATCTTGAAGTTGTATGCATTTTAATTTCTTTAAGATGCAACTTAGATGTTATGGGGAATGTGTGATTAAGGATTATCTTTACTGCAGATTTACTAGAATGTTCAGTTTCATTTGAGTCTCATTTCTGCAAACTTCTTAAATGAGTCAACAGCATGTCTTACAGTTTACTACGCTGTTTGTTTGCTTTGTCTGCTGTGTAAGGAGGAGTGTGGCCAGCAAAGTAAGGGACATGGTTTTGCTTCTTTTCTGTGGCACTGGTTAGGCTGGAAGTTGAATATACTCTTTGGTTTGGTTCAGGTACAGCCAGCATATTTAGGGGCATAGGGCATATGACCTTTCATGAGGTATTGGGGGAGCTAGCCTTTAGTTTTGTGAAGAGGAGACTGTGGTAAATTAGAGGCAATCTAATAATGACCTACATAGAATCACATCTACCTAAAGGGACACACTCTTCTCATTAGTAAGAGATAAGAAAAGAAGGGGCAGCAGCCATGAATTTTGGCTTGGGAGGTTCCAATTGGACAATGGGGAAAAAACTGCACAAGGAAGGTGGTCCATCACTGAGGCAGGTTACAGTTTCAAGCTGATTTAGTTTGATGTTGACCATATTCCAGGTTCAAAGTAGAGGCTGGAGGAGGTGTACTCTAGAGTTTTCTTCCAGGTAGCACTTTGATTCTGTGATGATATACTTCCATACCTGGAGTTTTCGTGCTTCTTCCCTCTTAGATGCTTTTACCTTGCTTCTGTATCCTCACTTCATGGAGGGAGAAGATAACACTGCACGGGCAGTGTTGTTATCCTGCAACATGTCTCATTAAGTATAGAAGCTAAAGACATGAAAATCAGTCATTCAGAACTCCTTGTTCCGAGAATCTTCTTAACGAGTCTGTCAGGGAAGTTGTTGTAGCTGCTGCCTGTGAAAAGATTTTGCTTTCATTGTACTCCCTTGGACTCAACTTGGTGGTTTGTTTCTGGACCATGTGGCCTGTAGGTTTATCTGCATTTTTTAAAGATGGTAAGATGACCATGCACAGTATATCTAGTAAGCCGTATAGCCTGTCATTCCTCTGTACTATAGTGAAGGTACATTAGAAAGATAAATGTGCAGGGCCAAGTTATAGTATGTTTGTCAAGTCCTGCTGTAAAAGTTAATACCTTCCTTTCTGAAAACATGTCTCAGATAAAGCAGACATCAGAATAATACAGGTTATGTTCTCACTTCCTGATTCACTACTTCACTTTTAAGGCATAAACTTTAACAGGTGTATGACAAAGTATGAGAGAGGTTTCAAACTGGGGAGGGACAATTATGCAAGCTTTCTTGTACATGCTGTTCTGGATTTAGTGCATGTGAAATGTACCAGCACCCTTTACAAAGACACTAATGCTTCGCTTTCATGTCTGAAAATACTTCAGTTGGTACAGGCATAAGAAGCAAATGTGATCTTGGAATGTATCAGGCTGGTGACTCAGTCATCTTATGATATGTTAATGTATGCAAAATCTCTTCTTCTAACTTACGTGCTACTAGCGCTTAGGAATTCTTGACAATTCCTTAGGTATGTGATGTTAAATGGTCTTTTACTTCATTATATGCTTTGTGTGACTACATCTTGCCCTGCTGTTTTTCTTTGAGCTTTGGGGCTGCAGAAGTCCTTATGTGTCCTTCTGCCCAGCCTTTGCTGTTGGTTGTGCTTTCGAGTTTGTTTGCTGATGTGCTGGTGAGCTGTTTTAAAAACTAGTCTATTGGGAGCTCATTAATGTACCCCTCCATTCTGCTAGTTTCTATTCAACTTACTCTTTTAGTGATTTTTTTTTTTTTTACAAATTTGCAATTCTTGGTCTATTTTTTTACATTTCAAGAGGTGCATCAAATGTTTCACTGAAGTTCAATTTGTCTCTTTCAGTCATCTGCTAGATTATTGTCTAAGTACAGTTTATTCTAGTACTTTGGTATCCTTTGACTATATTGCTTTTTTTTTTTACTGTGTCATGTTGGACTTTTGTCTTAATTTTTCTGGTTAATATTCTTACTACCTGTATGAATAATACCTTTCTGTTCATCACTAAGCAGCACATCTTGCTGTGTTATGTGTATGGATGTTCCTCTAGCTTGGTTTGGTAGTCACCTCGTGCATTTGCATTCCCTGCCAGAAAAATTTGTGAGGAATAGTTACAAATAAATCAAATTGCAAGCAAGGCTATTTAATTCTGCTTCAAGTAGGGAAGGTTATGACTTCAGGCTACGTTTCTCAGTGCTTTATCCAACTGGGCCATGAAAATGTCCAAGAATGGAAACTCCGCAACTGCTCTGGACAATTACATTTTTACCTTTTATCTAGTCAGAAGCTGTCCTGTTTGTCCATTATGTCTATTGTCTTTTGTTCTTCCTTTATCCATCACTGAGGAGCCTGGCTCTATCATCTTGACACCTGTGGGGAAGTTATCTAGAAGGCACAGGAAGGCTGCTGTTACAGTCCTTCAAACTCCTCTCTCCTTCAGCTCTTGTTAGCTTAACCTCTCTTGCAGCCCCTGACTAGCTTGGTGCCACTTCACTGAAATAGTTTTGATTTATCGATGCCTTTCTTGTGTTGAAAGGGACTGCGAAGGAGAAGGACAGGGACAGTATAGCCAGTATTCCAAAAGCAATGAGTGCCAAGTTAAGGAGAATAGTTGCTTCTGTGTGGTGTTCTGTCTGCTGGCTATGCGCCTTTTAATACAGCTGAAGATGCTGTTGGGCCTCCTTGTTGCCAGGGCACACTGCTGGCTGCTGTTCAGCTTGCTGCCTACCAAGACCTCAGGGTTTTTTCCAGCAGAACTGCTCCCTGGCTGGGCAGTGCCAGGCTGAACTTGCTGTACAGAGGACTGTTGTCCTGTTACATTTCATAAGGTTCCTGTCAGCTTTTCCCACGAGCCTGTTCAGGTCCTTCTGAATGGCAGAGGTGCCTTCAAGTATGTTGACTGGTCCCCCCAGTTCAATGTCATTTGCAAAACTAATGCAATAAACTTACACAACCAGAAGTTTACTGAAGTACTGAATGTAACTTGACATACACAGTAGACCTGTTTGCATGTTAGCAGAGCACTTGTAGTACACAAAGCTGGTGCATCATTAGTATAAGCTGACTGAACTCTTAGAAAAACTAGGCTTAAGTGTGGTAAGGCAAAGTGTAAATTCTGAAAGATGTCTAAGAATAACTTGATATGACCTTGATGGTCATATTGCTTATGTGGTATTGTGTAGATATACAACTAAATTAGTGTAAATATCTTAAAGAGGTAGACAGTAATCAAGTGGAAAAGTTGACTTCCTTTTCAGCCTCAGTAAAGCAGTCATGATTTTTACAAGTTTTCATTAATATATGGATTTGGTCTGCAGAGGTGTTGTACAGTAGGTGGGGATTGCAGTTAGGTAGACTCTACTGTATTACACTGTACACATATTTCAGATGGAACAGGGAAGGAACCTTAGTGTTGTTAACACGTACTGTGGCATAGTATGAAGATTTGTTGAAGCTTTTCTATTTACCTTAAATATGAATGTGAAAAGAGGAGAGCCTGTGTGATGCACATACCAGGTGTGTCTTGCATGGAACTGGCTTTATGTGTCCTAGGCATTTGGAGAGGTGGCTTGCCTTAAATTTTTCTATTGAATTGCTTTTCATCCTGAAATCATGCATTTAATTATTTCTGTCTAAGTACTGTGCAGCTAACTGAATAGCAGAGGGTCATGTGTTAAGGGTATCAAAAAATGAACTTGAATCAGTGCTGAATCTGTGTTGCAGGAAAAAGGTATTTTGATGTCTTAGAAGTGCTGATGCAGCATTAACAAGGTGTTGGGTGCATTTAGTTTGGGCGTTTGCTGGAGAAAAGCATGAATGTGAATCATTCAAATTCAAAAGAATCATGTGGAGAGCAGTGACAAGGATCAAGAGTTTTGAGAGAGTAACTTACCAGGAAAGAGTAAATCATAGAGTAAGCAGGAATTGCTTAGCAAGAGGAGACTAAAAGAAGCTTTGTTCATGGCATTGCCTTTGTCTGATAAAGCTACCATTTTGGCAAGAAATCTGCAGGCTACTAGCATCTTGTAGGCTTCTAATTAGGGCTTCTTTGTTTCTAAAATAACTGAAAATAATATTCCAGTAGTTAGCATAAGTTTATCTAACTGCAGGAATGGGAGAACAGTCAATGAGACAGTTGCTCTACTCAGATGTAGACCTTGTTGTTAGGAACCCCAAGTCACCAAGCCTTATGAAATATTAAGATTTCCTACTTCAATATTTTAGTTAGATTATAAGGATCTAATTGTTACAGAGCAGAACTAATCTAATAATGATGTAGTAACTGTGCTTCCTCTGTTTAGTCAATTAGAAAGTTGTTTCATGTATTGCTAAATATCATTTATTGGAGAGTATTTCAAAGACTGCTTTTCCTTACTTTCTTTTGATTCAGTTTTAAGATCTTGTGAAAAATTGTGTCTTAGACAAGCATTTAACAAGGCTGCCACCTCTGCCTTTTTCTTAAATACATGTAAATCTAATGCTTAACCTGCAGTTCTTGGGATGGGGGATGAATCATATTTTTCTCATCTTGATTGTTATAAGCTTAGTTATTAATTGTAAACAGTTTGCATTAATTGTTGATTTGCTTTATCTGAAGAGATACTTGTTTGGTTTACCAGTTTATTCCTCTGAAAAAATGATCTTTGATTTCTGTTAACACAGAAATGAATAGAAAATCAGCAGCTGAGAAACACTGCAAGTTATTTGAGATTTAAGCTTATGCTGAAAAACAGTAGGGTGAAGGAAAAATTACATTTTCCTCTCTGCAGAGCTTGAAGGTACTCCTGAGCAGTTCTTACCATGTTACTCCGTACAAATTCTGAGTTCTCTTTACCAGCTCTTATTGCCAGAAGTCCAAAGGATGTACTAGAAGCATCAGCAAAAAGATAATCAAAGGTCTACAGTTCAGCTTGCACACTAAGAAATGAGAAGTGTCATTCTTGCCGGTTCAATTTGAACTAGCGATATCACGGGAATATTTTCAGTCGATCGATATTCAGTGACACAGGGCCATACAGAGCCAGTTGGTAGAACGTCCTCTATAGATGTTGAAATTTAACTTCAGTTTTCCTGAAACTTCAGTTGAATAATGCCACCAACTATTATATATTTTAAGGTCAAAGCTGCCTTACTGGAACTGTGTTCCTAAAACATAATGTTAAATTTTTATTTTTTTTTTTCTTTTTGGAACAGTAAGTCCTTCTCTCTGGCTATGTTGATGATCATATGTAATCATTCTTATGGTACAGTTATCTAATCTAAAGTTTTTTGATTCATGCATTCAGGCTAAATATTGGTCTGGTGTCATTTTCAACACTGCTTTCTGCATCTTTCTAGTTCTGGTCTTTTAAATCCTGCACAGCTGAAATATTTTCTTGTCATTTGTGCATCTAACAGCCACTTTCTCATTTCAGTGTTTGAAGCTACTGTGGTAGCTCAGTCCTGCAAAATAGTAGTTCAAAATTAAAGCATTAACCCTGATATTAGAAAAGGTCTGGTCTTATTTTTGACTAAAATAACATGGGCAGAGATCTGAAAACCTAACATGACAGATTGCCTTTGCAAACAAGTTATTCTTGACTCTTGAGGTTGTGCATAGCGTGGTTGATGGAGTCAAGCTCTTCTTATATCTGTGGTCTGAGGACAGACTTTGATAGTCTCATTGGCTTCCTGCTGGCAGATGAGGTAATGATTGTGTAACCTACCACAGTGAGCTTAGATGCAACAGAGTTATCATCTGGAAAATAAGTAAAATTGAAGGATGAGACTGATTCCTATTTGTGCTGAGGTCTTTTCAGATCATTGCTGCTTATCCCAGCAGTTGTCTGTTTTCACTTGCTTGCTAGAATACTAAGGGCACAAGGATGGCTGCAAGATTTACTTTCCTCTAAAAAAGTAACCTGCTCGTTTGGTGAAAGATAGTTGGAGTCTTTGCACTATGCCATCAGAGAAGTTGAGTTAATGTTTCTGCTAGTCTGACCTATTTTCACAATTGAAATAGCTCCTGGTTTTGTTTCTAAGATGTTAGGGCAAAATGGACAGGTTCTGTATGAGCAGACAGCTCAGGCACTTGGGCTGTGGGCAGAGGTGTGGATTTTCATAGCCGTGCCAGGTGCTTGGCCAGCTGGGCTGTCAGTGCACACATAGCTTAGTGCTGCCTGCCCCCATCTCCTCTTGACTTGAGGGACTTCGGTCACAGCAGGTTATGAAACACTGGAATCCTTTATCTATGTAGTAAGGGGGAAATAATGCTATTGTAAAGGGAAGGAATGATTGTGGGCATTGATGGAAAGGGTAGGAATTACTGACTTAGGTATGGGAGGAGATGACACAAAAAAAACCTAGATAAAATCACAGGTGGCTCGAACAGGGACCTTCCTTCCCTACTTCTGCCTCTCGTTTGTTCTTGTTTCTCTGACGTTACCTCAAGTCTAAAACTTCTGGCCTGAAGAACAAATAGCTTTCCTTTTTCATTTGGCCTAAAGAACAGAAGTGGTTATTTGCGTAAGCCTTGATTCTACTCTTCAGTTACTGGAGAAAGAGAGAAGATAACGACATCTTGAGTGGCATCTGCAAACTCTTTAGACACTTTTACATGGACTATTAAGAATAAAAAGGAAATCTATATTTTGGTTAGGAAATAAACCAGAGCCAACATTGAGCTATATAAAAATGAAGCATGTGTTTGTAGTGTGGGGCTTCTTTATTTCTACTTAATGGGTGGGGGACAGATATGGGAACAGCAGAAGATGATATTTCTTCTACAATATGAGTGCTCCCAGTTTAGATTATTAAGACGTGTATGGGGGGGATCCTGAGTGAGATCAGTCTTTGTTCAGCTGCATCCTTTGACTTTTGCTGGTTCAGTATTTGAACCAGACTGCTTTTGAAACAAAAATATTAGGCTGCTGGAAAAGCTTTGATGTGGGGTGAAAAGTTTGGAACATTGTCAGTCAAGCAGCTGTTCGAGTTCTTCAGTAGCTTGCTGAGAATGCACCTGTTGTGTTGCAAGGTCAGGTAGAAACTTGGGTAACAAAATATTTTACCTGAAAGAGGAGAATGTTGGGTACTGTTAAGTCAACACATGAACTTCTGGTTTAGTTTCTTCATTGAGTTGGCTTAATTTTCCTTAGACACATTTGTAGTGTCTTAAAAACTGTTACTATATAATCAGAAATAAAGGTTCTTTTTAGGTAACTTTCTAAAAGCTGTAGTTAATGAGGGGAGAAATACCTTTTAATGTATTGAATGAAATTCTTGTTTCTCTGACGTTACCTCAAGTCTAAAACTTCTGGCCTGAAGAACAAATAGCTTTCCTTTTTCATTTGGCCTAAAGAACAGAAGTGGTTATTTGCGTAAGCCTTGATTCTACTCTTCAGTTACTGGAGAAAGAGAGAAGATAACGACATCTTGAGTGGCATCTGCAAACTCTTTAGACACTTTTACATGGACTATTAAGAATAAAAAGGAAATCTATATTTTGGTTAGGAAATAAACCAGAGCCAACATTGAGCTATATAAAAATGAAGCATGTGTTTGTAGTGTGGGGCTTCTTTATTTCTACTTAATGGGTGGGGGACAGATATGGGAACAGCAGAAGATTTTAGATTATTAAGACGTGTATGGGGGGGATCCTGAGTGAGATCAGTCTTTGTTCAGCTGCATCCTTTGACTTTTGCTGGTTCAGTATTTGAACCAGACTGCTTTTGAAACAAAAATATTAGGCTGCTGGAAAAGCTTTGATGTGGGGTGAAAAGTTTGGAACATTGTCAGTCAAGCAGCTGTTCGAGTTCTTCAGTAGCTTGCTGAGAATGCACCTGTTGTGTTGCAAGGTCAGGTAGAAACTTGGGTAACAAAATATTTTACCTGAAAGAGGAGAATGTTGGGTACTGTTAAGTCAACACATGAACTTCTGGTTTAGTTTCTTCATTGAGTTGGCTTAATTTTCCTTAGACACATTTGTAGTGTCTTAAAAACTGTTACTATATAATCAGAAATAAAGGTTCTTTTTAGGTAACTTTCTAAAAGCTGTAGTTAATGAGGGGAGAAATACCTTTTAATGTATTGAATGAAAATAGCAGGATGCAGAATTAACATCTAGATGTTCAGAATTTCCAGAACATTTATAAAAGTAGGCTTATGGTCTTTACTGTCATTCATAGGTATGAAAACTTACCATAATGAATACCATCTATAGTTAAATTTTCATCTTGTAGGTATGGGAACATTCTCTCTCTGACTTTATTCAATGTATTAAAGAAGTAAAAGTTGTCCAGTGTTTATTTCCATATTATATAATAAAACACGCCAGGGGAGTACTTATGTTGAATCTGCTAGAAATCACTTGTTGTCCTCTGCAGCTTGCCCTGTTGTCACAAAATGAGTGGAATGTACCTCTGTCAAAAGAGAGAATTAGCAGTATGTTTCAACAATATATTTTATTGATAACTAAGCTCAACAGTAAATGCAGTAGTGGTTTAACAATATTTGATGGCAAGGTACACTTGATTCATTACTATATTGAGTTAGACTGGATTTAGAATGATTCACACAGAGACAAGAGATGCAGAATGGTGAGGGAGACCCTCCTGTTGAGTCATGAGGTTCAGAATGGATCCTCTTGCTTTCTAAGCTCCTAATGGAACTTAGGAGGAGCTAGATCAGTCTTAGTCTCAGATTTGGTCAATGGTTTGTCTAATGGAATTATCCATACAAGTTTTTTAATAATATTTAATGGCTCCATGCATTACTGATGTTTCATTACTAGTAATTCAGCATACTATCAGTCACTTACCAAAGATCTGCTGTTGGCAAAAGCTGTCTGTGGCTGGTCCCAGATCAAGGAGATAAATCACCACCAAGCAAACACCCTGCCTAGCAGGGGGAGCTCAAAGGCCAGCTGGCTTAGGCTCTCATGTTTATGGAATAAAGTGGTTGGCTTGTAGTCAAATTGCATAAACTGGGAATAGTGCACATGAGATTCCTTGTACCCACATCTTTATTTGTTCCTTGATAAATGAGTCTTGGAAAAGCTCCCTCCTGTTCATGTGTCAGTCACATGATCGGTGTTCCAAGCTCTTATGCATTGATGACTGTATTCCTTTATGGCTTTCCTAGAGGAGTTCTTGGCCTGGTTATGGCTCAGGCCTTTACCTCCTTTAGTGACTGAACTGAACTAGTGTTAACTTGGTTTAGGGGTCTAGCTCATCCATAACGCCTATATAGTAAATGTAAGATATTTGCTAAGTAGTTTATTATTTTCTGTTTGTTTCTTATTTTTTGGCACACACCACGTGTGTGATTTGTTGGGTTTTTCCCCTCTCATATCTTGATAATTTCAACTATCCATGTAGAAATTTATGAAGGGATATAAAAAATTTGTGCAATTATTTGTCAGGTTTTGAGTGTTGCAGAGAGAATACTGAGTAATAAAGCACGGAAGTTGCTGTCCCTTTATGGCAAGCTTCCTCAGTACCTTAGATGAGGCTTAAATTGCAGTACAGTAAGTTTTCTAAATCTAGCTGTGCTAAAATATTTTAGAAAAACATTTGTAAGATTTTTTTTCTTCAATTTGGTTTTAAATATTGGAATATTCAGTTATTGTAACAGAACTTATCCCATCAAAATGGGGGTATAGCTAATCCCAAGGTAGCATGAGAACATACATAATTTACGTATTTTGTGCTCCTTAGTAGCAGATATTTAGCTGTTGAAAGTGGAGATCTTGTGACAGAGATCTAACTTAAGAGATTAATCTCAAAAAGTGCGTTAAAAAAGCAATTTTTCTGAAGATGTAGAATTAAATGCATTCTGTTTTATTATGTAAGTATGCTGTTGCATTGTGTGTATCATAAATATCAAGCCAATTAGTATAAAAAACTAAAGTATGCTTCAGCTACAAATTGTTATTGATTTACCCTATGGAGTGGTCATCAAAATACAATGCCCCAATAAAAACAGCAGTTTTTAACTTTTCCTACTTAATTAGATTTTTTTAATGTACAGCCTGTATATATTTGCTACAGACAGAGTAATTATGAAGTTAAACACTAATGATATGAGTTTATTAAAAAAGTTGTAAATACTCTGTACTTATCAAACAGTGACAAAAAATCCCAACTGATTAGATGGAACATACACCAACTCTAGATCATCCTCCCTCTAGACAAAACCAGACTGGGTACAACATACAATCAATTAAACAGTAGTTTCAGAAATGTTGCTTGCCTGATGGGGTCAACCTGCTCCTTCGTTTTCCTTCATTAGTAGCTTCCTGGATAGCAGCAAGTACTTACACTGTTAGTTGATTCCTAGTTATCAATGTTTTATTTGGGGCAAATTCTCAAAGCGTTGCAGAGGAATAAAGTCCCTATCCTAGCAGTCAGCTGTCTGTTAGAGGCACTGGGAGCAAGCTGTGTAACTGGTGAATTAGATGTCTGCCCACGGGGCTGTAGTCAGCAGGCTGTGACAGTACTGAAAGGAAAATGAATTTAACACGCGCATTGCCTCAATTCTTTTCAGATGCTGGGCAGAAGAAGACCCCAGACAAGAAAGATGGGCGACGAATGTCTTTTCAAAAGCCTAAGGGGACACTTGAGTATTCTGTAAGTTACTGCTTTATTGTTATTGCATGAATGTCATTGCATTGCAACTGCAGACTTAAAGTTTCATTACAAAATATAAATGAAACAGTAATGTGGATTATCTGTAATATTAGAATTCTGTGTATCTGATAGCTTATTTTGGCAGGAATTAACTCAGGAGTTAGCTTGTAGTATATCAGTAATGCTTTCTCTTTTTTTTTTTTAAGTTGTTTATGTTTTGGTTTGTTTTCTTAAAAAAAAAAAAAAACACCTCCAAGCTAATCAATCCATTGGCTGGTTTGCTTTTAGGTAACTAGTTACAAATGGTAAATAACAATAACAAAACCATATGCAAGTTCCCTGCTTTTAGCTTTATTAATGAAGTGTTGAAATCAGGAGCAATAACAGAAGTTGAGGAGGGAAGATACATCTTGATACTGACCTTCTGGTGTTCTCCTGATAATTTTCATAGATCTTTACCTTTTACTGTACAGATCTGATTCTGCAGCAGTATCTGAAAATGGAGCCTTCTCTGCCTGTTCTGTTCTTGAAATGACCCTCAAACTGTGCTGCAGTCAGCTTTTCACATTTGTGGTTACTAAGGGAAACAGAAGTGAGAAGTATCTGTCTTATGTTATATACTGGAAATATAATTAAGCCTATACATAATGCTTATAGAGTTAACGTTAAAACAGGGAAAGTCTGTCACAGTTGTCTTTTAATGCTTTTGAAGTAGGACATGATAAAATAAAAATGAAAACTTCTTATAAGCAAGTCTTGACCCCTTGGTGTTCTCTTACTTCAAGAATAAGAGATCTGGGAGAGATTTAACTCTTAATGTTACATTAAGCCAAGCTGTGATGTGGTTTAACTCCTGAGATGGCTGTGGTAGTCATTTGGAGAGAGACAGAGGATGTGTGTATTGGAGCAAGAAGCATTTCGTTAGTGTGGCTTATATTAGGAACTTGAGTATAGCTCTAGCATATACTAAAGATTTTCTTCAAGCTGAAATTCAAAAAACAAATTTCTGCTGCTTAGGTTTTAGCTGCTGAAGAAGGGTAAAGTAAATGTGACTGTTGTTTCTCTTTAACCCCATTTTGTCTGAAATAATTGGAGAAAATGCTCAAATGTATCTCTGTAAAACGGGTTACTCCTCAGACAGTAAATTTCTTGTGTCTTGCCATCCTATGCATACATGTACTGTGTAAGATTCCAGGCAAAGTTAAAGCACAAAGCTTTCATTTTAAAAAAAATTGCTATGTTTGTGTCAAGTTGTCATGTACTTCTGCAGGTCTTTGTTCTCCAGTGAGTAGGGTTTTATTTGCAAAAATTATAAAAAATGAACTAAAAATAAAAAATTTACTTCCTTAATACATACTGAAGTATGCATGACTTCCTTGTGAGTCAAAAAGATGATTCACAAGAATCAAAGCCTTTTTTTGTTTTTCAACTTAGTCTAGCTTCTAAAGGAGCCTATTGCATCTATGGAACATGGTGCATTTTGGTTTCACACATACTGTATTCTCTCTGGTCTTGCTGTACATCTCGCTTGTGAAGTCCTTAACCAGAAGTTCTGAAAACTTGATGTTTGTTTTGTGTCCTGCACGTATGTTTTAATAAATGCACAGATCTAACCTGTAGAAACCACAGTTATGCTCCTTGTAAGATGTTTTGTAACTACTGTGATGATGTGCTACTGTTACTACTTATGACTTTATTACATGTGGAGATTGTTGAGTTTGGTTTCTGTCTTGATCCTACTGTCTCTCCAAACAACAGATGCACAAGGACAAATTTATGTCTGTGTGTTGCGGCTTTGTGAAGTAGTAGGATGAAGGCAGGAGCCACACTTCCCCCTCTCTCCCCAGTATTGTTGAAAAGTTAGTGGGTTGTTTTGCTTGCTGGTTATTTTAAATAATAACTTAATTTTTTAGTTTTCCAGTGGCAGCTGAAAGGGCTTATTTATATTCCTGAAGTCTGGAATGAGGTGGAATCTCACTGATGCTAACTGGGTTTTTAAGGTGAAATAGACTTCCACCAGAGTTTTTTAGAAAATCACATTACCTCTTTGGAGACAAAATACATTTTTTCTCCCAAAGGATAAAGCAAAAAAAGCAGTTAATGTTAAATATGTTAATCTAAAATTCCCAATGCTAAAAAACTTGTGATACATACAGAACAGTAGTTCCAAGTTAGATGTCAAAAGATGTAGTGTTAAGTGAAGGAGGAAAGTCCTAAGCTGCCTCTAAAGGATACAGGAAACTGGTTTATTTTTGCTGTTATTGCTTAGACAGTTAACAGAATTTTTTCTTCACAGTTAACATAATTTCTCATTTTCTGAATGTCAGTCAATAGCTTAGATGCAATTGAAAAGATCTGTTATTTCACAATTCCCAGTTGGTGCTCCAAGCCTTACCCCTTCTGTACATAGCTGATGCACACCAGGGACCTGAGGCTTTAAGGCTCAAGGATCAGGCTCTAAGGATCAACAAAGCAAATCGCTTAAGGTGTATTCTTTAGTCCTTTTCATAGCTGGGAAAATAGCATTTCTACTTTGCTTACTTGACAGAACTTCATTAAATTAACATAGCATTAGAAGTCTTCTGTGTTGAATGTTGTACAGACACATCCAGTGCCTCCCTACAGGTATTGGAAGAGCTAGCTACAAATAAATAAAAGACAACAAGCAGTGTTGACTACTGACCCTCAATGATAAGAGCATATTAGCCTCTGCATGACTTCAACAAAGGCCCTTTAACTTCTCTCAATTTTGAGGAGACATAATTGTGGAAATTTAGTCAGTCTGTTGCACTTGAGGGAGAAAAAAAAACCTACAGAAAAAGCACTTTTTGGTAGTATTGTTTGTTTTCTTTAATTTACAAGTGAGCAATGGAAGCAGATGATCTGGTTCATCACTGTTGGAGGCTCCAGTGGAAGGCTTCCCTTCCCTTGCCTCCCCTGTAAGTCTCTGGAGATCAAAGGTTCTCTTCTCCTGAAATAGCAGATAAGTACTTAATGCACAGAGTATGTTGTCCAAGAAGAGCCTGATTAAGGTCACAGAAGCTATTCAACCTGGAGAAGAGAAGGCTCTGGAGAGACCTTATAGCAGCCTTCCAGTATCTGAAGGGGGCCTACAGGAAAGCTGGGGAGGGGCTTTTCACCAGAGAGGGTAGTGATAGGACAAGGGGTAATGGTTTTAAACTGAAGACTTAGAAGATTTAGATTAGGCATTAGGAAGAAACTGTTCACGATGAGGGTAATAAGGCACTGGAATAGGTTGCCTAGGGAGGTTGTGGAAGCCCCCTCCATGAAGATGTTTAAGGCCAGGTTGGATGAGGCTTTGTGCAGCCTGGTCTAGTGTGAGGTGTTGCTGCTTATAGCTGGGAGGTTGGAGCCTGATGATGTTTAAGGTCCCTTTTGACCTTAAGCATTCTGTGGTTGTATAGTAGACCAGAAGACTGAGTTTTACTTCAGAGTCCACGGTGTTGAACTACCAGTCTTTCTGGCTGTGATCTTTTTGTAGATACTTTATGGCAAGTCCAACATCAGAAAAAGGGATTTTGGACTCTTCATTTCAGTTAGAAACCAGTTGGATGTGTGTACTGAGAGCAAAACTACAGGGGCTTCTTAAGTCAGCTTCTTAAAGCAAAACAAGGATGAATTTTTGATACTTTCTTAGCTCAAGGAGTGTGGGTGGCAAGTGTTTTTTGTGGTGACTGTCAAACAAGTGAAAGTTTTCTGGACTTTGAACCCACATGAATACTTGGAATTTCTTCTTGTAATGACTTCCTGAATATGTTTATTTTCAGAGTAGATAAATGGCATCTACTAATATCTTCTAGAATAACTGGATTTTGCTTTCAGTCTTAGAGTTATTTGGGTAGGGAGTGTTAAATGTTCTTTTCCAGGGGAGCTAGTTTTACTGGTCAAAACAATAGAAAGAGCTTCTTCAAATATGTTGCAGATAGAACACTAGAGGCAATATAGGCCCACTGCTGAATGAGGTGGGTGCCCTGGTAACAGAGGATATAAGAAGGCAGAGGTACTGAATGCCTTCTTTGCCTCTGTCTTTACTCCTGCAGACTCTCCCCAGGAGCCCCAGATCCCTAAAGCCCCAGAAGAAGTCAGGATGAAGGCGGATTTTGCTCTGGTAAATGAGGATTGGGTTAGGGATCAGTTAAGCAATCTGGACATCCATAAATCAATGGGTCCAGATGGAATACATCCATGGGTGCTGAGGGAGCTCTCAGAGGTCATTGCTATGCTACTCTCCATCATCTTTGGTTAGTCGTGGGCAACAGGAGAGGTGCCTGAGGACTGGAGGACAGCAAATGTCCCTCCAGTCTACAAGAAGGGCAAGAAGGAGGACCTGGGTAAGGACAAACCAGTCAGCCTCACCTCCATCCCTGGAAAAGTGATGGAACAACTTGTTCTTGGCACTATCTCTAGGCATATCAAGCATGAGGGGGTCATTAAGAGCAGTCAACATGGTTTTACCAAGGGGAAGTCATGTTTGACCAATCTTACAGCCTTCTGTGAGGAAGTAACTAGGTGGATAGATGATGGTAGAGCGGTAGATGTAGTTTATCTTGATTTCAGTAAAGCATTTGACACTATCAAATTTGACACAGCATCCTCGTAGATAAGCTGAGCAAGTGTGGTCTTGATGGTCAGGTAGTGAGATGGGTCATGAACTGGTTGAAAGGAAGAAGTCAGAGAGTTGTGGTCAATGGGACAGAATCTAGTTGGAGGTCAGTGACTAGTGGAGTCCCTCTGGGGTCAGTACTGGGACTGGTACTGTTCAATATTTTCATCAGCAACCTGGATGAGGGAACAGAGTGTGCCCTCAGCAAGTTTGCTGATGACACTAAACTGGGAGGAGTGGCTGACACACCAGAAGGCTGCCATTCAGCGAGACCTAGACAAGCTGGAGAGTTGGGCATGGAGAAACTTGATGGAATTCAGCAAATGCAAGTGTAGAGTGTTGCATCTGGGGAAATTCTTTCCTGTGAGAGCGACAGAGCACTGGAACAGGCTGCCTAGAGAGGTTGTGGAGTCTCCTTTGCTGGAGACATTCAAAACCCACCTGGACATGTTCCTGTGTGATGTGCTCTAGATGACCCTGCTCTGGCAGGGGCGGTTGGACTAGATGATCTTTCAAGGTCCTTTCCAACCCCTAAGATTCTGTGATTCTGTGAAATATAAGCCTATAAATGCTGGTTAGGCAACTACACACTTAGGAGTGTTTTCTTTTTTCTTGGTTCTTCCTTTTTAAAGCCAATAATTGTGTCCTTGTCTAGCTGTGACTTTTCTCTGAGCGTATTGCTGTCATAGTCTTTCTGCCAGTTTTGGGACATGTTAAATATGTGGATCATAAAGATGACATGTTGTTTTATCTGTTGTATGTTTTATGATGATTACAAGTTCCATTTCCCTGATACTGCATATTATAGAAATTTGACAGTCATAATCTGTTTTTTCTGAAAGTTTGAGTTGTTGTATTCTCTTTCCCCTTTGTCCTTACCCCTTCTTCTAGTCTTCTCATTTCTTTATTTTGTTATTTCTTGTAATATTCTTAAACTATTTTTTCGTTGTTTTCTGGTTTTTGGACAAGTAGTCTTTAAATGCATTTTAAAAAATGTAAATTCTTTCTTTGTGCACTCTGATACATATATATTAAATATATGATTTTTAATGGAAGAATGATTGAACTCCAGTTGTGGAGATGCAATGCAAGTTTATTAAAATACCAGTAGATCATTTGTTTTTAAAGAAGCTTTTAAAATAACTTTGGCTACTCATCTGACAGAAATGAACCACAGTGGTGACTCAGAAGCCATTTGCCTGCTGGTGCACACAAGCACACCTAGCAAACATGAGTATATAAATAGTGTTCTGCAAAAGGAAGGTGCCTACAGGGATGTACCCCTGCTCTAATGGGGACATAATGATTTGAATATTGTTTGATTTGGGATTTTATTGGAAAAGGAAAAAGGAGGGTGTTGATCTTAAGTGGCTCTTTCTGTATCTAGTGATTTGTGTAAAAAAGAATTTTAGCTAACTTAGAATTTTAGACTTATTTGTATATATACGTGTCTAAAGAAGGAAGAAGTTACTAGGTAATAAGGTCTTATATATCCTGTCTCTGCATAAGAGAGCTGATGGCTAGCAGCTTGCTACTCAGTATAGGAAAGCTACTTGCATATTTTAAGACATCCTTTTTCAACAGAAGATACTATACAAAGCAGAGTTGGTGTGTGTTAAGTTGAACGTTGTCCTGGGTAAGCTATTATTTTTTCTTTTTATATTCCATTAATCAGCATATTTCAATCTTTATACTCAACAGAGTATACTGAAGTAAGCAAAGCTAATGTATGATATATATGTATTGAACCACTTCAAGGCACCAAGTGGCCTGTTTGAGACTATTTCACATTGTTTCACTGAAAAAAAATAGTGGTTTCACGTGTCTGGTTGTTGGTTTTCAGAGGTTTACCTGTGTTGGAACAAATCTTGCCATTCTGTTAAAACCAGAAAACGAAGCAATCACTATTCATCATCCCCCTCCCTTCTCAAAGGGGGAATTTTCCCATAAAGATTCAGCATAATGCTTTATATCCAAGTATTTCACTGAAATGCTTAATATTCAGAACAGCATTTAAATAGCTACATGCATAATGTATAGGTAGTTTGTTTCCTAGGAGAGAAGGAATGAGTTTTTGCCCTCTTTCCCAGTATTGAATTGATGGGAGGGGAAATGATGTGGCTGTGGTATGAATTACAGAGATGAGCCAGTGGCTCCTGAGGTGATAGGTGCCAACAGGGAAGCACCAGTGACATGCCTCAAAGGAATTCTAGCCAGTTAGTCAGCGTCATTAGGGGCCCAACTGAAATGCCTCTGTGCAAATGCACGTAGTATGGGTAATAAATAAGAGGAGTTAGAGACGTGTGTACTGGCAGGCTTGTGATCTTATTGACATCACAGAGGTGTGGTGGCATGGTTCCTATGACTGGAGTGTTGAAATGGAGACATGCAGGCCTTTTAGGAAGGACAGGGAGGAGACACAAGGAGGGGGTGTCACCCTTTAAATCAGTGACCAGCTGGAGTACAGTAGCTCCACCTGGGAATGGATGGGGACCAGACTGAGTTTGAGACATGATTAAAGGAGGACAGAGACAGGTCAATATAGTAGGAATCTGCTACAGGCCACCCAACCAGGAAGACTGAGTGGATGAGACACTTTATAGACAGATAGTTGTAGCTTCACATTCACAAGCCTTGGTCTTTAAGGGAAATTTCAGTTACTTTGGTATCTGTTGGAGAGACAACACAGTAAGGTATAAGCAATCCAGGAGAGTCCTGGAATATGTTGATGGTAACTTCCTTCTGCAAGTGACAGAGGAGCAAATGAGAGGAGATGCTGTGCTGGACCTCATTCTTGCCAACAAGGATGGAGGGGCTGAGGGGAATGGAAAGCTCAAGGACCACTTTGTTTGCAGTGACTGTGAAATGGTGGTATTCAAGACCCTTGGGGCAGTGATGAAGGGGACACAGTAAGCTTGAGACCCTGGACGGGAAAGCTGGAGAAGGATTTTTTTACAAGGGCATGTATTCATAGGACGAGGGGGAACAGTTTTAAACTAAAAGAAGGTAGATTTAGATTTCATCTGAGGAGAAAATTCTTTACTGTGAGGGTGATGAGACACTCTTTAAGAGGTTGCCCAGGGAAGCTGTGGATGCCTCCTCCCTGGAAGTGTTCAAGGACAGGTATATAACTACCGAACAGCTAACTGTTGCCCTCCAAGATGTTTGTGTGACCAAACTTTTGAACTAGGCAGTCAGAACTTTACAGTCTGTTTTAGCAAACCTTCTGTGTTACATAGAGCTTCTGTGGAAATACTGCTGTTCCTTGATTTGTTTGCCAGTTTTACTATCTATGTAACAAGTATATATCTGATCAGGTTATGGTCCTGTTTTATTTTCTCCTTTATTAATAATTAAAAGAGGCACATGATAATATTTGCATTTTTTGCTTATTTGTGTGATTGTGCAGTACTGAGTTACTGAGAGGTACTACAATGCTGTCTTTCATACCTAAAATACTAGTAGAGAGATGTTTGCTGCTTTATTTGTATTAATGGCTTTCTCCAAAAATATTTGTAATAATAGAATTAAATATTTGTTCTGAAAAAAGCTAAATGCAATTTCTTTGGCAATACCAATCTCTTTTTATTTAGTGAATCTAGGCACACAAATGCACCTTTACAAAATGATAATGAATTCTATATGAAAAGGAAATTTTTAACTCCTGTGAAACGGAATTACATTACTATCCTAAATTGCCTTCTGTTTTTATTTGTTGAAGTACAACAGCCTTCAAAGTATGTTGTATTTGTAGCACTTTTTTCTTGCATGATAGACTGCTTCTATATTTAAAGTATATAGTTTGCTCCTTTATATCTGTCAGTTATACTGTGTTATTCCTCCACTATCAGCATGTGTCCCCTAACATGACATAATTTTGAAAAGAGTTACGAAAAAACATTTATTTTCTTAAATTCTTTTGGGATGTGTGTTCTGTTTAGTGTTATGTTTTGGAGCGTTTTAAGTGGGAATGTGTTTTGAGAAGCAAGTCTTTATCCTTGTATATACTCCTTTAGCTTTGTGGCCAATAGGAACTCTGTTTGCCAGCTATTCTTGCAATGCAAATAATACCTATTAAAATACTGTACCTTTAATCAGCAGATAATAACTAACACTATAACCTGTAGAAGATACACATTCTTCCACTCTGGCATGTTTGCTGTTTCTGTGAAGAACTGAATGTGCCTTGTTGCATTCTACAACAGCAAAACATATAATGCTTGTTAGTTCTGTGGAACGTACTAATTCAACTGGAACAGTCCATCATCGAGTACAGCAGGAAGCAGATGAGCCCAGTGTCTGTTTTATTACTTGCCTCCACTGCAGTGCAGTTATGGAAATAAAGCATTTTAGTCATTAATTTCCAAACACTGTCTTTTTCTCTGTGACTGTGTAAGCTCAATGTCTACTCTGAGCAAGCAGTACCAAAAGCTCTAAAAACATTTATGCTCCAAGACTTGTCCTTCCCTCTCCTCACCATACTATATTTTTTTTCTGCCCTGATTCAGTCATTCAAGCAGAGGTAGGGATGTCTGCTTGTAAGTCTAGCAACAGTTGACAAGGTTTACACAACATGATGTTCCCACATTTTTGCTACAGAAGTGACTGAAGAGTCTGCTAATGATACCCACTAGCTTTCTCAGAACTGTTGTGTGTAGAACATATGCTATAAAGAAAAATGTGGCTTTGTCTTTCACTTCTTTCCCCCTTTCCC
>NW_009970723.1:12834195-12867171 GCF_000747805.2 Chaetura pelagica
AGAAAAGGGAATTTAAAAGAGCATTCTTTTCTGTAATTGTCAAGAAAAGTTAAAGTTAAGCGGATAGCCAAAAAACTGAAGGAAGATTAAACCTGTGAATAATTTGGTCTAGTACCTACTGTTATATAGAGTGGAAGGTGTAGAACTTCTGCAGATCCAGTAAGAGGAACAAATGAGAAGACATTTAAGACAGGAGTAATTTTTTTTTTCTTGCTGTGCTCCATATTTTGCAGCACAAAAGTAGCTTTACTAATACTGCTTCATCTTCTCTCAATGAATAAGATTTATTTTCTTGATACAATGTTTATGAAACCCTGTGCCTTTATGCAGTAAATGTCTTTTGGTTTTATGTTCCCTTGTTGTATCATATTCAGCATTCTTAAAATGCTTACTGTGAATTCCTTACTTTGAAATACTCTCTGTGAGTAAAATTTTTTTTTCCCTTTGCTTTTTTTCTATTGGTTCATATTGAATACATTTTGGGGAGATGGAGGTGAAAATAAGAGCTCAAAAAAAAAAATCCTTTCTTTACTTGGGAATCACCTAATCAAAATAGTTAAGCTCCATCTGCTGGCATACTGGTTGACCTGTTTTGCTTCACTGTTTTTGCTTTTTGTATCTGTGATGGATTTTACTTGAAAGTGAAGTTAACAGAAGCTTAATTCAATAGGAGGAATGTGTTTGCATTTATGGAGTTTGCTTCAGCTTTTCTGTAAGTGAAGGATGGAGAAGAACAGTTGAAGAGAGAGAATGAAGTGTTCTGTGAAACCAGTCAACTATGTATTGGTCCAGTGGCACCCAGCAGTGAATTTAGAGACCAGGAGTTCGGGTTCAGTAGCTGAGCATACACAGCTCAGCATGTGTGAGTGACACTTCTGGCCACCTCAAAGCTTAGTGGGAAGGCAGGTCTCCTTACATGAGGTTGCAGCAGACTACTATCTAGTGGATAGGGATGTTTTTGTGGGCTTGGTTCTGGGTTTGGTTTTTTTTTGGCAATCATAAGATAGGAAGATTTTAAAGTTCATAAAAATCAAAGTAAATTTACACATTAAATTTGTAAGCCACTATTTGAACTAACTGCTTATAAGTTTTCTTTTTCTTTTGTTCCCCAATATATACAGGTGGAATCAAGAGATACTTTAAACAGTATTGCCTTGAAATTTGATACAACACCCAATGAACTGGTTCAATTAAATAAGCTTTTCTCCAGAGCAGTCGTTCCTGGACAGGTACTATTACACTATATAAGTTGCTTATCCAGCAAAGACCTTTTGCCCTATATTTCTCATTTTTGCCAGAGAAACTGTTAAAGTACTTCTTTGCTGCTTTTCTTGTAAAAGATTTTATTTTTCTCTGGTTTGTGAATTCTTTGTGCCTATCAAATAACTGCCTAACAAGGACACATGTAATGAAGCTACTTGTCTGTCTTAAATAACACCAGAGGAGTGTTAAAACTAAGTATAATTACTGGTATAGTAACACTTAAGTACAAGTTAAATTGTTAGTTTGCAAATGTAACAGGCTGTTCACCGGAAGACAAATTCAGGGCGTAGCTTGCAAACAACATTCCTGACTGTAAATCTATTTTAGTAAATAAAATAATGTTTCTATTCCACTCTGAAGACTTGCTGTCTTTTCCAGCAGTATTTGAAATATCACTCACTACTTATAGGTCGCTATTTCTTACATCTTTTTCTTTCCCTTAATTTGCTTTCACTTTCTACTTCTATTAGGAAAAAATAGATATGTCAGCTACAGTATTAACCATTGGCTATTTAGTGTTAGCCCTCTCAAAAAATCCTGGTTTTATTTGATCATTCCAGAACTTTTTCTGGGTAGCTTGAAGGCCTACCATGGCCAAAATAATGTATTTAAGAGGGGGATAACTTCAGTTGATCATTTATTTGTTTGTTTGTTTTTACATTTAGTGCCAAGAGCTATATCTATGAACTTGTTACCCAGAGAAATAATAGGTCTTCCTTGGCCACTGTATCAGGCATTTCTGGCATACTGTATACTTTTTATTAATTCTAACTGAATTTTTTTATATTATGACTAAAAATCTACCTTAAGATAGCATTTTAAAACTTAAAAAGGTAAAATTAAGTATTTTGTGTGGTATTGTTTATTCCCTCAACTCATAATTTCTGTTAAAATTAATGAATTTGTATAACCTATTTTGAGAATGGCTAGCAAATATACCTGAACTGGTGGAAAAGTTAAAGTAAACCTGAAAGCATAACTTCTAACTACATTATATCTTCTTTATAGATTTTGTATGTGCCTGACCCAGACTACATTTCTAGTGTGGACAGCTCCCCCTCTCTAAGTCCTATAAGTCCCCTATCACCTACATCTTCCGAAGCAGAGCTTGACAAGGCTACAGTAAATGTAGGTATACCTGTTGTCCTTGAAATTAATTTTCCCTTGCAAGATAAATGTTACAGATGCTAAGGTTTCTTCTTAAACTATCCTTTTGTTTTGGGGAGAAAGTACTTTACAACACTCCCAGTTGAAAAGTAAAATAGTACTTTTTAAAAAATAAATACAAGCTTTTGATCTTTGTAAATGACAGTTTTCTATATGAAAACTGATTTGAAGGCAAGTTATTTGTAGCAAAATACTATCCTTGCACAGTGAAATCTTAAATACTGTCTGTCTCTAAACTTACTGGTAATTTTTGTGGCAATGATACATTGGTAAGAATACTTAAGTAGCAAAAAGGTAAGGGCTCCCCTCTCTGTAGAGGTGCAGGAGGATGTTCTCTAGTTTCATTTAACAAAACACAGTAAAGAAATAAGTCTGTTTCAGAGAAGGGCTAACACAGAGTTAATGATAGCTGACTTCTGCTCTATAGTTCTACCTTTGCAATTTTCAAATACTAAAATTATTTAGCCCTCAGAGCTGCTTTATAATTCAGCTCAAATGCAGATTTTTGGCCAGTAGCTAGTTTTGTAAAAGCATGTCTTTCCAGGAACACTGATTGCTGTCAGCAGAATCCTGTGAGGAGAACAAGAACCAGACAGATGTTGTATCGGAGCCTGAGCTTCTCTTCTCTTTATGGAATTATGACCTTATTCAGATGTTTCTTAATATGTCTCTACTATTCTTTTCGCAGTTACTATATGTTCTCTCAAATAACGAAATCTTTTCATAGCACTTCTTGATAGTGCTCAGTCAAGCTGTCAAATGTCTACTCAAGGATTCTGTGTGCTCAAAATTTTGGAAGGTTTGAGACTTTCAGCATGTATTTATTTGCTGGCATGGCTGGTCCAGAGAAGATTAAATATAAATATATTGCTTTGTTAACAGATGGGTTTCCAAGCTGTGTTACAAAGGCTGTGGTAACCTTTCTGCTGAAAATTACTGTTTGTTTTTTCTGTTACACCTTTACTCTGACCTAGTATGCCTGTTATTGTGAGCTGTTTGCTGTCATTTGTATTAAACTGGTATGTTTTATGGCAAGGTGAAGGTGATATAGCACAGTAAATAGACTAGTCTTCAGGAATATGTTCTTCTCTATCAGTCTCAGAATGACTGTAAATGCTAGGGTAGGCCTGCTCATTTAGCATAGGTAGTGAGAAGTTACTCAAGGGAAAACTGTTAGTTTTACTGCTAGAAATCAGAGCTACTCCTACAATGTGCTAGATCCCATGTCAGAAGATCACCTTTTTTTGCTTTTTTGGATTATTTTGTATATGCTTGTTTGCATGTAGTAGATAACGAGGCTTACTAATGTTTCAGATAAATTACAGGTATGGTTAGTTTTTTATTGGCTACATGCACATAGCAGAGATAAAAGCTTGAAAGTGTAGAAGGAACGCAGTAGATTAAAACACTTCAAAAGTCAAAATCTTCATGCAAAATGTTTTATGTAGGCAATTCAGTGTTAGTAACAATTTGAGTGTTAAATTTGTTAGCTGAAACATAATGTGTTGTTACTGAACTATGTTGTGTATCTCTTGTGGATCACTAGAAGCATTCTTTAATGCTTCAGGGAAAGTCAGACAAGCAGTATGACAATTTATAATAAAGTGCTTATGGAAGCTTCTGTTGCTGAGGTCTTTCAAAGTCCGTGTAAGAGGGAAAAGTATATTCCTAGATAGATTGGCCAAAAAAAAGCAAAGAATAGAAGTCACTTCTACTTGTTAGTGTGGACTCTGTGTGTGTGCATGTCCAGTTTTGTGTTTAAAACAGTCTCTCCAGCAACACAAAAAGAGTTAATCTTCTGTGTGAGCAGTTAAGCCTGAGGGGTTTTATTCTTCATCATAGCATCTTTTTTTTGTCTTTCTCCTTTCTGTCTGTCTGTCTGTCTTGCTGTACTTATCAATGAGAGAAATGTGGGCATGCATTCTATAATGCTCTGTGTTGATCTGTGTCATCTTTAACTCTCCTCCAATTTTGGCTCCAGATTAGCAGTTTAAGCACATTTCAAGGTAAAGAGGGTATGTTACTCTGCCTCTGTAACGTAAAGGATCTTCTCTCTCTGTGGCTTGGTCACTGAAATCAATGAGTTCTTGATAGAAATTGAGTAAGATTACTAACATCTGACCCTCTGTTGAGGCAAAATATGAACTATGGTTTGCTCTGTTCTTTTGTTTGTTTTATCAAACATTGGAGTAGCTTCAAACAACCATGTGGCAAAGTACAAGCCAGCATATGGCTAATATAAGACTCCCATCACTGTGTTTTCTAACATTGCTCTGCTTAAGCTAATGTTTCAGTATGTATTTCAATAAATTTGTGTCAATGTGTATGTAAGAACTCAGGTAATTTTTTTTAAACCTTTCTTACGCTGCTGGGTTTTGTGAAGGGTTTCTTCTTCTGATGCATATTTTTTAGAAGATCCGGTAAGCTTTATTACCTGTAAAACTTAAAATCCACTTCAAAATAATGTGCAGTTGCAAGGGTGTTATAACTAAAAAGCAAACTTTTTGGAGACATCTTCTTAAACTTTTTGAGCAAAATTCAGTTCAGTGTTCTGTAAGTTGAGTTTTTTGTTTGTTTTCTGACTAAAAATGAAAGATGCAAAGGCTTAAGTAGTTCCAGAGATGAAGAATTGAAATAAATCGTGCATAGTGTTCCTGGGTAGGATTAAAGCGTTTAGCTGCAAACTGTACTAGTGAATAGAACTAAACGGAAAAGCAGAAAACCAAAGGGAACACAGAGCTTCACGTTTTTTATATAGTATTTTGTTAGCAACTAAATGTGGCATTTGTGTATGAAGTGAAAGTCTACATGTTGTTTAAGTTGCAAAAGGGTTGCTGTAACTATAAGATAGCCCTGGTGCAGTCTGTCTATTATACAACAGTTGTTATCTGAAAACATTTTTTTCACTGTCTGTCCTGTCCCTGGTAGAGTTCCATGTTCACTACTTTGTTGGATCCACTGTTAGGCAGCAAGGTAGGTAACTCTTCCTGTTATCTGCCCAGGAAGATCATGAAGGAAATCCTCTGGAAGTTATATCCAGGCACATGAAAGACAAAGATGGTTGGGTACAAACAGCCAGCGAGAGTTTACCAAGATCTGTTAAGCCTGACCAAAGTGATTTTCTTTGATGAGATGACTGGCTCAGCAGATGAAGGAAGATGAGCAGTTCATGCTACTTACCTTGACTAGAGCCAGGCCCTTGACAGTGTCCCGATGTAGTCTTGTAATAATACTGAGGAAGTGTTGAACTGAATGGGTGGACTACAAGGTAGGCTGGAAAAATTGGCACAAACTCTAGGTTCAAAAGGTTTTAGCATTTGTGTGTGTAGTTGTTGGTTTTGGTTTTTTTTTATTCTTTGTTTTGTGTAGTGTTGGATAGTTACAAATCCATATTGGGGCTAAAATTGTTTATAATCTCCCCATCAGTGACCTGAATGGTGAAACAGGACAGAGAACGCATCATCAGCAACCTTGGAGTGGGAGGGCAGCAAAAATGAGGTAGAGTGGTTGACAAACTGGAGGGAAGGGCAAGGGCTAGTCATCAGAGGGGCATTCAGGAGTCTGAAGAGATGAAGTAATAGAAACCTCATGAAGTTCCAACAAGAGCTTAGACTTACCTGGGACAGAAGGAGCCTTTTATGACAGTGTGAGGGTTGGTTACCTACATGCCAGCTTGCAGGAAAAGATATAAGGACCAAGGAGATGTTGAGGCTAGTGTCCTGATGGAGATGTTGAACAGTGTCCACTTGTGATGGTGAAGGCTAATCCTGTGTCATGTGGCACGTGAGAGGAATACAAACAGGTTAAGGAAAATGGTTATTTCCATGTTTGGGGGGCTTGTGAAGCTGTATTTGCTGTGTTGTGTCCACTTCTGGCACCTCCAGTAGCAAAGATTGACATGCTGGAGGGAGTCTAGTGAAGGGCCATTAGGCTAAGCAGAGAATGGAAACATAAGGCACAAGGATTGTCTGAGAGTTGGGTATTTTTTTATAGTCTGAAAAAGAAAATACTATTGGACAACCTGATTTCTGAGTTGTTCTGCCTAGTAGACAGGTTAAAGGGAGCAGAAGAGTTTGGTTCTTCAGAGGTTTATAGTATGGGTAGCTGCAGCAGCAAGAAGCTGCACAAGGGTTCCTGGTTAAGTGAAAGGAGAGTATTTTTCCATAATGAGAGTGGTGAAACACTGAGCAGGTTTATTGGAGAGTCTGGGAAATCTCCAGCCTTGAATTAAACTCCACTGGTAAGGCCACGAGCAACTTGATTTAAGGTAGGCTTAGGTCTGCTCTGAACGCAGAGTTGAAGTAGCTGACCTTTCAACATAAAGTGATGTATAATGTTATTGGAGGGTAACAGAAGACACTGAATAGGGCTTCTGTTGAAGTTAGAAAATAGTCCTTTTTTGTGAACTTCTGCTCAAATTTTGCATGTGACACTGTATTGGATGGTGTCCTTATGTGAGTTCTGATAATTATTTTGTTGTTTATTCCCAGATCAGTTCTGAATATCTTTGCCCACTTTAATATCATGGGATGAGTATCATGTGCTTCATTGGTTACATGCACTGTCAGATCAAAGCAGTCCTTTAAACTGCAGTGAATTTGGAACCCTATTTTTACATTTGCTTTCATGTCAAAGAATAAAAATTACACAACAGAAAATGTCTTAAAGTTAATATTGAAAAAAGCAGATTACTAAGTTCCTTTTTTTATATATTTCCTTTTAGGATCCAGATGGAGTCCAACAGAAGGAGTCAGCTCCTTCACCAGCACATACATGTGTTCGCCCTACAAGAGTGGTATCATCCACCTCTGAAGAGGAGGAAGCATTTACAGAGAAATTTCTAAAAATTAATTGCAAGTACATCACTAATGGCAAGGTACTTAAACATTCAGGTTTTACTTTTACTGTGTTGGATGTAAAATTAAAGTACATTTCAAACTATAAACGTACAGTAAAATATAGTTACTGATATGTAGATAGTTGAGTCTGTATAAGTGTATTTTTTTTATTCGCTGTTTCTTTTGGATCACCACACCACTTTTTTCTTAGACATGTTGCAAGCAATTAATACGTAATTAACGTGTGACCAGCTTTCCTGTAGCAATGCTGTTAAGTGGCTCTCTTCTTTTGAGGGCATTGATGTCTGTTTGTTCTTTTGTGTCAGTACCTCTCCTAAGTAATACTCTTCATTTACAGTGCAGAAGAACGTGCCTTAAACTATAAGGAAATGTCTAGTTGGGTAGCTTTATTTACATTTTCCTAAAGCAGAATAGTGCAAGCAGAACTAACCTCTTATTCTATAAACAAACACTTCTATGGTGAGTATAGCATGGTAGAAATCTTGATTTTTCTTTAGTGTAGTAGTAGAGTTCTCTCAGTAGTGTCATTAAATCAATGCCTCTAAGATAGTAGCAGTTAATTCCATGTAGCTCATAAGTGCACAAGTCTTGCATGGAGTTTTAGGGACTGAGATCATGTCAAAAGGCTTTACCTCAGAATGCTTTAGGAAAAAACAAAATGTATTGCTCTCCCACCCCACAGAAAAATTACTATTAGACACTTTAATGATGAAAAATCATGCCTTCCCTCAAGCTGAATGAATGCAAAGAAACTCAAATTACTCTTAATACTTCCTCCTTCATCTGAAGTTTGGGTATGTAAGTACAAATGTTCCTGATTCTGTGTTGCTCTGCAACAGGTTTGCAGATAAGCTACACTAATAATAAGAGATTCTTATTAATCTGTTTAAAATGGTGCTTTTTAAATATTATTTTTTTTTGTGCTGATGGAAAGGATTTTGTAGATCTATGTCTAGACTTGAAGTCTTTTGACAATACATGTGTATTGACAAAAGCTGTGTTAGAAGTTGGTAAGACAAATACTGGAAAACTTTTTTTGTCTCTTTATTTTACATTGCAGTTCTTTTTTATGTGGATCCTAGACAAGTCAGTACTTTTTGGTTTTCAGTGCCCTGATGCAGAGGAATTGAGAACTGGGAGTCTCTTGGAAATTGACTGTACTGGAAAAATATGTTTGGACACTCAGTTATCATAAAGTTTTGCCCTAATCCTCCCTTTATAATGACTGTTCAAATTTCTATCTCTGATACTGTATAGGATTTAGAGCTCCCACTTCCTGAAGTTTAAGTAGCTTTAATGGAAAGAAGTTAAAACTGATTCAGAATTGAGTAACTGCCTGCAGGTGTGGTTTAATCTACCTTCAATATGCATGTTGTTGCTTATCTGGATTAATATTTTTGAACCAGCTTTAAGATTGAAGGAATCTCTTTTTAATAACCTAGTTTGTCCGTGTGGTTTTCCGCAATGAAATGGCTCAGCATTTCTCTTTGAGGCTGTTAAATCTGAACTTCATGTGAATAGAAATTCACTTCATGTCTTCAGAATGTCTTAAATGCAGAAAACTCCTATAAATGGTATTTTGTGGAAGAATCAGAACTTACTCTACCGTGTGACGTTGAGCTATTTAATAGCTCTATACAGAGTGCAATTTTTACTTCTGTTTCACTGATGGGTATTTTGATACTTTTTTCCTCAGCAACATTGTGAGTATGGTCCAAGACAAGTCACTCGTTATTTGATGGAGGATGTTGTAAAATAGCAGGAAGGGTTAGGTTGTCAAAAGTAACTGACTAAACAGCATGCTGTAAGATTTACTTTTTTTTTTTTTTTTCCTGGCATCAGTGTTGTTACCCATTTCTGGATATTTTGTAGACTAATTGTAATATCTGTTGCCATGGTAACCAGAAAAGTCTGTTTAGAACCTTAAACAAATGTATGGTACTAAAATGCTCAAAAGTTCATCACTGGCTTACTCTGAGACAGTAATTTTGAAGTATTAGTATTGTAGGGAATGCTAGCACAGAAGTCTGATCCTTAATGGCAAACTATCAAGGGAATGAAGTTTCAGGCACTATAGTTTTAAGATGATATGTCGTTTTTACCTCTACTTATGTAACATTATGTGTTAGCTCTCAAAGGCTGGAGTTGCTTCACTTTCCATCTTTCAGGGAAGACTAGCATAATGCATTGAGCAGTTCTTGACCAATGTTTGGCTAAATGCATATGTTTCCACTTACATGTTTTGTTGTGATGTTATCTTTTTTTCCTCTCATAGAATTAATAGCACTGCTTTTAAAAGAGTCACATAAATCGTTAGAGAAAGTGATGGAAACACTGACATGTCTGAAAAAGAGCATTTGGGGCCAAACAAAATGCTTCTTTATCTGCCTGTTACCTGAGCTTTATCCAGCTGCCTAAATTAACATTCAGTGATTCTTGGTAAAAATAATTTAAAAATTAAGAGAAATTAAGAATCTCAATTCTAGCCTGTAAACTTGGGGCAGTAATTCTCTAGAGAAGTACCCTACCCTAAAGTGTTCCTATTGTAACTGTGAACCATATCAAATAACTTGTGCGTCAGATATGTTGCACTGGTCTGCCTGCTGTCATCTTTTAAATAGATAAGAATGAAATAGGTCATCTCTTGTGAGTCACTATAAAGCCACTGCTTTCAAGATAGCTGTATAATCTTTGAGTTGTTTACAGCCATTCCAAGAGAAGTGTTTGATCAGCTTCTTAGTCAAGTACACAGAAGCTTGATAGTTCTAAAGATTTAATTATCTATTTCTGTATCGGTGTAATTTTAAATGGAATTACACTTTCAGATTAATTTTTATGCTGACTTTTTACCTGTTGGTGTTGAGGGTTTCTTCAAAGACTTAAGATAAACAACTTTTAGGTTTCTAGCTGTGCCTTTGGTCAAGGCTGCAGAAGTGGGTAGGCTTTAGAGCCTCCCATTTTTGTCAAGGACGACTGCCTGATGCACAGGCTTTGTTTATTCTGACATCAGACAGGTATTGTCACTGTTCTAGAAAGCTTCCAGTTTCAACAGAATGTGTCTTGCACTTGCTTTCATTATGTAGTCAGAAGTCTTACACACTTCTATGGCTGAATATTTACCTGCAGAAAGATTCTCTCTGCTGTTCCTCAGTGTTAAGTCTAAATGCCACAAGATGCTATGCAGTTTCTTTATGCACATTCAGATTTGTTTTGGAAGCAGACTTTTGTCTTGGGTATGATATTTCCTTAAGATATTGGCTAGCTTGGCCTGTAGGGTTTGGGAGGGATGAGTTGGTATTTTCTGGACTGCTAAAATTGAGGCTGAAGTAAGACAATTGCAATGAGAAGATGTGCAACTGGTTTTCCATACGTGTTATTGTAATGTTGTTGGTGTTCAGATAAGCAATGAAAAATTGACTTAGGAAATTTTCAACTTGTTTTACAGTAAAAGATTCTTTAATCAATTTTTGATCTGGACTGCCAGCTGAAGCAAGCATCTAATTTGTTTTCAAGATCACAGCTAAAGCTTTGGATTTTGTTTGTTTAATAAAACCAGGGACCTTGTTGACATGGCTGATGTTGTGACAGTTGTGACAGCTCACCCCCATGATAGAAAAATGTTATCTCCTTTTATTACTTCAAATCTTCAGAACTTCCTGAGTACTTAATTTATTAAGGAGGTTTAATGAAATAATGAACAAGTGAAGACAAAATATTAGTCTGGAAATGAAGAGTTCTCCAGTGAACTTGATTCCTAGTTGCTTCTACTGAATAATAGGTAATTTTAGAAGTTGGCATTGAACATTTCAATCCTTCAGCTAGAGCCTTCGTACCACCTTGCTTTTTTTTTTTTTTTTCCTCTCCAGTCTGTTTTGAAAAGCCATGTGCAACGTGTGGGCAATGAAAGAATAGAACAGATTTTTGCAGTTGGAAGCGACCTATAATGATCATCTAGTCCAACTGCTGTCAAGTCTGTGGCCTTGACTTTTCTGGGTCAGATCTGAAGAATATTAATAAAATTCCACTTTTTCGTGTGCGCATTAGTGAAAGAGCTCAGAGATATAATACAAAAAAAGCAACATAATTTCTATACTGAATTTACAGAAGTAGTATTAGTTTAAAGAGAAACAATTGTTTTTCTGAGTAGACTCATTGACTTTTGCATTCACTGTTAGATGTATCTTCTAGACTAGAGTTGGTGTAACTAAATGTAGATAGTCATCCTCTTGGAATTCTTTTTTGCACCTTGAAAGTGTATTTCCACAATACAGTGCTGGGAAAGAAATGCCGATGATAGTTTTGTTTCAGTGTCTTAAACACCTTGGAATTATGTAAATATGTTCCACTGACTCTTTGTACTCTAAAAGCACATATAAAACCTTGTCTCTGAAGGACTAAGAGGACATAAATACAGATGCTTGAGCTACTTTTGAGACTTTTCATTTTTCCGTACTAGTGATAGCATTTTGTCATTACTGTAGACTTCAGTACTACTTTTGATTTGATTTTTAGAACTTGAGATTTTCTGCTTGCTATACAGCATCTTGTTGTTCTGTGAAGGTCATAAACTGTCACAGTGCTGGGAACAAATTTCTGGAATTAGGAAGGATTGTAGTTGTATTTCATGCTGTGCTGGTCTTCTCAAAACAAAACTTAAATAATACACTATGTTCGTAATCACTGTGAGCATTTTAGCAGTGAGATGGGTATTTATTCAAATCCTGGTAAGCCTCAGCAGTACATGAAACAACTTTTGCGATTCTTGTACAAATCTCTGAATATCTTTCTAAATTTATAAACTCCTTAAGATTCAAGATCTCTAACTGCAGGATCACAATCACTCTGCTTAAAATTAGATAACCTACAGTTCATAGTTCAAACTCCAACTCTACTGTCTTAGCAGTTTTACAGATTTTCATAGCAAGCAGCTTCTAGTGGTGTTGGAATGTTTCTAATGCTTAAAAAAAGCCCCGAAAAAACCCAATTCAACATATTGTAAATTAGGTCGGTACCTGTATTGTTTAGGAACGCTGCAGCTCATAGTATGAGTATCAACTTTCTTTAAACTTTCATTCTAGAAGTTTAAAATCTACTTGTATTCATCTACTGCAGCAATATAATTCTGATTAAATACATACAAAGCTGCATCTTGATGCAACTGCATCTTAAAAAAAAATATTATTTAAATTAGTTTCATTCTACAGGTATATTTGTCCAATTAGTCAACAGGTCCATTAAGCTGGAATGACTTAGATACTGTGGTTGCTTTTTAGTAAAGAAAACTAAGATAAATTAGTTTTTGAAGAACTTTTTTTATGTTCTTTAAATAGTCAAAAGTGAGAAGAGCTAAGAGTCAGGTTTTAGACAATGGTTGAAGTTTCTTGCAAAATTATCAGTAAGCCTTGTGGTTATCTGGGAAGGATGTATCTTTACCTCAGAGGACCTGCCTATCCTTCAGGGGGCAAGGGTTTGTGGTTTTGTTTCTCTTTTTCACTCAACCCAGCTATTAAGTGGTTGTGAGGTACAAAACTGTTTTCGTAAAGCAGGTGGCACTAATTTGCTTCCATGGAAAACAGTTATGTTTCTAGATGACTGCTGAATAAGATGAAATATGAAGGAGAAAATTTACCACTTCTTTTCCTTCTCATTTTAGGGTACGGTCAATGGGGTGCTGCTAGTGACGCCAAATAATATAATGTTTGATCCTCATAAAATGGATCCTCTGGTCCAAGAGAACGGCTGTGAAGAATATGGCATCATGTGTCCAATGGAAGAAGTGATGTCAGCTGCTCTGTATAAGGAAATTGTGGACAGCAAAATTAAGGATTCATTAACCATGTAAGATAGGATAGTATTTATAAAACTTTGAGCAAATATGAACTGTAGCCATATAGCTGAAGACACAAAACTAGCAAAACCATATTTTTCTTCTGTTTTCCTTTATAAGAACATCAATGATGAGCTTGGAAAGACCCTTGAGAAAAGTTGCTTTACCTTAAGTTCTTACATCCTAGATAATGTATTGAATAAATCCTCTTCTACATACATGGCTTCTAACTTACTTCAATAGTCTCTTTTAAAAATCAATGTATAGCAAGAGATGCTGCATCACTTCCTCTGTCCCCTTTCCACTATGAAAGAAGTAACAGATATTTTCAGTTCTTTAGTAATTTAAGAAACTGCTGTACAGGAATAGAAGAGTCCAACTTAAAATGCTTTAGTTGCAAGTCTTTATTGTTTAAGATTTTCCACTTTCTTCGCAAACTCTTGTTGCTCTGAGAAATGCTTGTAAGACTAATTCTCTGAGACTTGTGTGTATTTTTATTACACTAGGAGTAAATTTTCTCATTTTTTTTCCTAGGGAAGTGTAGCCTTGTTTAGGTTGAACAGAATGAATTAGAATCTGTAAGCCTTACCACTGGTGTTTAGTGTGGTAAACATTTAAAGCTGACTTTTTACAGCATTATGGGAAATCTTTGTTCCACTTTGTCTGTTGCATAATTTTTATATTGTCCTTAAAAATAGGATAAATTCTAACACTAAAGCCAAAAAGGTTTACAGATTTAACAAAAAAAAAGAATCATGCTGCTTTTAACTACAGGTAAAAAGCTCAAACATTTACAAACTTCCTTTACCATCTAACTGCAGGGAAATGGACTTGTTTAGAGAAGGTAGACTTGTCTATGTGTATGAGACACGAAAGCTGTTTGCCCCATATGGAAGTTTTTTTGTTAAGGTATAAAGGTGCTCAGTAACTCTAAAAAATGCCCTTTTACAGTTCTTACAAGTAACATGCTAAGTACATCTTTCTTGGTAATCTTAAATGTCTGGACAAGCAGAAGAAATAACTTGTCTTATACCATCTTTGAGCTCCGCTTCAGTGGAGACCTGGTAGTAACCTGGTATCTGTGTATGGTCTTGTTTGGTGCCTGAAGTCATGTGTTTCTTGAAAGAGCATCTAATGTACATGTTACTGCAGTGGTATTTTTGAGGCTTTTGATGTAGAATAATGATTATTGCTTTCTGGAAGTTTATTTTCCAGATTGAGTTTTTAAAAGGTTCTTGGAGTTCCTACTTTAATTGATACATAGTGCAAGTAATGAGATTATGAAAGTCAGATTACTCTTTTTAAACTACCTGTTTGAATCATAATATTGCAGTTGCAAAACAAGTCTCTCTCCTAATGTTTAATTTCTTAATAACTCAATGTTGGTTTATAAATGTACCTTCCATGTCCTGTTGATTTTTGTTCTCTTGTAGCCCATGCATTTTCTGTTTTGTTTATAAAATAAATGCATATGAATGAAAACATGTCTAATAACGAAATGTCACACTTTGCATTCAGAGCCTTGTACGTCCAATTTGATTTAGCTTGATTGTCAACTTTATAAACTACTACGTGGAACACCAACTTGTAGCTTTTTCTTTAATCCCATTAGATTTGTGCCTCAACCTCGTAAAAATTGAAGGCATGGTTGTAAATTTTGGGGAAAACAAAATTCAGATTTCCTAGGTCTGTAACCAGAACAGCTATAGCTAGGTCTCACACCAGTGTGTCTCAGGGTATTTGGGACTTAAATCATGTTTTCCCACTGTTTGTTTTTTTTTTTTCTTATTCCAGTGTTATAATTAAACCTCATCATTTCCCAAATTTGCCAACAGTCAAACTTGTTTAAACTCAGAAATATAGTCTGAACACTGAAAGTAAGATTATTAGTGTAGTGGAAACTGATCACAAAACTGATCAGTTCACTGTTGTATGGTTTTACAGAAACCATATGTAAAAAAATATAAACCACAAGCTATACTGAAACAGGAAAAAAATATATCTGAAAACATACAGAATTTTTATGGATTTCATGAACCTCTTGTTGTGCTTGTCCCAAAGCACCCATTAATTAAAAAAAATGAGACATCTCAGTCTAATGGGTGATGAATCTTAAACTTTAATCCACATGCTTTGTAAGCAAAACTTCAGCAGCACAGGCTTAGTACAGCTTCATGTTAATACATGGATAAGGGGGTGCATATGCTTTGCAAACATCCTGAATTTTAGCCATCTCTCAGTAATGTGAGTAATATGACCTAACTGAATAACGAGTTTTGTAGAAATATGGAGTGGATTTTATCCTTCAGGATGTGAGATCAAGGCACACACTTTTTAAAAGCATTTGATACTAGGTAAGGGAAGTTGCCATTATGAACTCTGTTCAAAAGTATGTTTGAACGTGAGAAAAAAATTTTGTAAACATTGTGTACTGCTCAGTTTTCTTGACAACACTGCAAAATCTTCACTCATGTAGATACAGATGAACATGTTTACAGTCCCCTTGTACTCCTTCTCTTCTAAAACTTGCAGAATTTCTGGGTAGCTTATTTTGAAAGGCAGGTTTGAGTAAGTTTATTTTCTTTGGGGAAATTAAGATGTTTTACACATGTGGGTTTGGTTTTTTTTAAGGTTAGACCAGATTATTTCTGCCATTCATTTCTTTGCAGTGAGCTAGGTGTCAACTCCCTACTAGGGTGAGATAAGTCTACACAATTGTACTGGCCTCTTTGGTAGACAAAGCTTAAATGATTTTGGAGGATTTCTGCCTTTAGAAATTATGGTTATGTGTAGCTTTTTGTTTGCTTGCTTTTTCTGTGTTTTTTGTTTTTTATTCTTCAAGCATCTCAAACAATCTTATTGGCTTCATAGGAAAGCTTCTATTTGCAAAAGTATTGTCTTTAAGTTGTGAAGTTCTGTGTCATGCTGGCAAAAAGTCTGCCATAAGTTTACCATTACAAGAGCTATTTTATGCTTGTTTCTTATTACTGGTACTCTGGGTTAAGTTTTTTTCTTGTTTGTTTCAATTCTGTTTTCTTGTTTTCTAAGAGCACACTTAAATTTTTTTAGCATTAAGAAAAATTTAATAAAGAAAAGAGCTTGACAGAAAAGACACCTACTTATAATAACATTGTTACTTGTTCAACAGAGATGTAGAACAGCTGTCTGTAAGGGAAGTTTGCCATTCCAAGAAAGCTGCAAAGAGCAATACAGATGAAGTGGATTCCAGGATTCAAGATACAGGCAATGACAGTGGTAGTACTGCCCCGAGGAGCACAGAGGAGTCTCTTTCAGAAGATGTCTTCACAGAATCAGAACTATCTCCAATACGTGAGGAACTTGTTTCCTCAGATGAGCTTCAACAAGATAAATCTTCTGGAGCATCATCAGAATCTGTCCAAACAATAAACCAGACTAGTGCTGAATGTTTAACTATGATTTCAGACTCAAATGAAGCTGCCGGTGACTTAAAACCCAGTGCCGAAATGATTGTAAATGATAAACAGGTTGATACCCACAGCTTAGGTTCAGAAAGTGCCGAAACGTCTGTAAAGGGGGGACAAGCACCCAGTGAAAATATTGCAGGTGTCCTCCAGCCGTCTTTACAAGGATCACATGGTAGTGAAGAGCATGACAAAGAGGTAGAAATGGGTAACAATCAAGATTCCTCACTAGCAAAAGAACCAGAAGGAGAAAGTAAGACAGAAGAGGAATGTCCATGTTGTGAAGACACCACAGAATCTCAAAAGAAGCAGACAACTAGTGAAGGAAAACTAGCGAGAGAGCAAATGCGAGACTCAGAGACAGAAGTTGAGGAACTCCGCCAGCTCTGGAAGACCCACACTATGCAACAAACAAAACAACAAAGAGAAAACATGCAACAGGATTCACAAAAAGAAATCAGTCAGAAAAATGTGACGGCAGGAGATGGGCAATTAGAAGGTGAGTCAGTATTTATGTATTAGCCTTCAAATTTACAATGTGTCTCCCTCCAGCTCATCAGAATTTCTCTTCTTTTTCATTCTGTAGAACACAGCTTCTCATATATTGTCTATTTCTCCTTGTCTTGAAGATACACTTAAGTTATACTTCATATAAACCAATGGGGAGCATGTTGCTCAGGAAGCTGAAAATTGGTTACTGTTGTTACTGCCATTCTTCCATACTGAAATTATATTTATACTTGTATTAAAACACAATATCTTTGTAGAGAAGATTTAAGTTAGCATGTAAAATTATAGCAGTGATGCATTGGTCACTGTAGAGCTCAAAATTAAGGAAGTTCCTTAGCAGTCAACTTGCTATCAATTAAATTTTGATCCCAGTGTACATGTATATGAATGAATTTCAGGGAGTGAATTTCATTTATAGCATGTCTATTGTATATTTAGGGTTTATGATATGAACAACAAGCACTGGGGGCTTATCACTGTTTGATACTTTCAGCACTTTGTTTCACTTGCCTGTCATCATACTTTCATGACGACTAGAGCAAGGTTGAGCCTATAAAAAGCATATATCAGGATAACTCAGTGCTAGATGGTAAGAAAGTAGTGCTATGAATATGTGGAACAACTAAGTTCCTGAGTTCTTTTACTCTGCAAAAATGAAACCATAGGATTATTAGTTGAAAGTTATCTTGAAAGTCTATTGAAGCTACTCAATTCTTATTTTTAAAATGTCCTTTTAAACTATCTTGAAGATGTTTCTGTATGTATTTGGTTTTGTTTTTTAAAAAAATACTACATCACTTTCTGATTCCTTACCATCTTACTAATGGAGATGAACTATTTGTTTGTGCAGTATTTTGGTAGTTAGAAAGAAAACAGGTGTATAATATCTGTCACAAACTAATAGATTATAGGTGAAGTGCATTTGAACGTCATAATGTTTATGTGAATCATTAAAAGTCAAGATTGTGTTGAATAAAGAGACCTATTTTTCAGTTGACAGAAATTCATCTTACACTTGAGTACCTGATGACATAGTTTTGGGTTTGGGTTGTTGTTTTTTTTCCTTCTGTCAAGGAAGTAACTGAATTTTGAAATTTGCAGCAGATTAATAGTTGCATCATTCTGTGGTAAGTTTGGCTTTTATGCTTTAAATATTAGAGGAAGCCCTCTCACAAAAATGCCAGCTTGCAGCAGTTGCTGGTTGTAACTTTAAAAAAATGCTAGCACAAGTGTTTTTTTGCCACAATTGCTGTTTTTTCTATAGTTGAATACTACTTGTAATTCAGTTGTATTAGATACTTCAGTTTTGTTGGTTTTCTAAGAGGCTGTATCATTGAATGCACATTTTTCATGCAGGATGGTCTGTGCAATCATGGATTACATGTGTATATAGAATTAAGTGCCTGCATACAGTCAGAGGGGTGCTGGCTAGAAACTTGCTGCACTGTAGGTTGTGGGGGTACAGTTAAAAGAATTTATATATTTATTTATTTAAACAAAGAAGTATAGATTACTTTTTGGAGATTTGTACCAATTACTTCAGTCCAGCTTGTGCTGGAATTATTGTTTGTTTCTTATTCTTGCATGTTATATACAAATGCAAAATAAACAGTAAATTATGGAATATTTTCTCTAAGTCTCAATAGATTTGGTGAAGCTTTTGCTGGCTTTGTCTACAGGCAAATTTAAATTAAGGTAGTTAAGGTAAAAGCATAACTCCATTGCTTTGGCCTTCAAGGTCACCAAAGACTAAATATGACACGTATGTTATCAGTAGGTCACTAAAAAACACTAGGTCATGAAGAAAGTGAAATACTGTAAGTGCTAATACCCTGCCTGTTGAACTGAAACTCTGAAGTACTGTGAATTATCTAGATAGATCTTTATATATCCTGCATATATCGATAATAAGGACTTAGTTGAATTTCTTCTCTTTTGTGGGAGTTTTGAGCATCTGGGATTTTGGGGACTCCCATTTGTTGGTCTTCAGAGGTCAAATGTCTTTGAATTTGGAATTAATTACCTATTTGTTCTGAATGTTCAACAGTTGATGCCCTGCAAATCAATAATAATGAGTAGTCTAGAATAGCTAAAAAGTCCTTGGTACTTTTTTTATTATCAGGACTCTCATATATTGTCTTCTATTTTTACAAATACTTAAGTTAACTGCTGGACTGAAATAGAAGCTAGATGTCATTGATACTTAGGAGAAATAATACTGGTCTATAGCTTTTGTGCATATAGTAAACAAGCTTGAGGTCTTGGTACAGATAACATATCTGTTTGCTGCTTAGTTAGGTGGATATTGGCCAGAGACAGAGAAAAATAATACACAATAGCGATTACTAAAATCTCTTCTGATTAATTCTGTATCAAATATACAAAAATATAATGGAGAGCACACCAAAAAAAGAGGATCTTAAATAGTTGTTTTGAGGTTTGGGGACAAGGCTGAATTGTTCTCTCACTAAATTATTTTTTCTTTTTTAAGGTGTGGTACAGATTCCATTTCTCTGAGCCCTGTGTCAGAGAAGTCATAAAATTCTGCATCAGAAGGGCCAAAATCCCAAATATCAGATCATTTTAAGAATTCTTCTCTAATGCTGCCACAAAGATCACGTGTCAGTGTTAAGAGACGGGGTTTTGTTCATTTTGGGTTCTGCTTGGAATTGAAGGTTTCTAACCTGACAATTTACCTTTGATCTTACGGGTTTATCAAATAGTTCCAGAATATTCAATTGAATGTTCTACAGTACTGCAGGTATAATTCCAAAATATTGTAACTGAAAATTAGGAGGTGTGCATTTAAATGTTCACTGAAAAAAATGCGAGGAACAAAGCTATTCTGCACTTTATGGTGAAAATGTGATTAAGAGAATATAGAATAGATGTGTTACTAGGTCAGGATGGTGTTGTTTCCTATGCTTAGTGAATCTCTAGTCTGCATAACCATATAAGGAGAACTTCAGCTGTAAAGAAAACATGAGTGTCCTAGAAAATGGGAACATATCTTTATGTAATACCAGAGATAGGTTAAATCTTTTGTTCTTACAGCTGACCATGAGAACTCTCAAATTCACACTTTCAGTCCTTGCTTTAAGAAGTCTCTTGTGGATGGAGCACATGTTTGAGCAATTAAGCTAGGAAAGAAACAATTTGGAGAAGGCTTCTTCCATTACCGTGTGCTGACTTGACAGTCCAGACCCTTGAGGATAACCTTATAATTCTTAGTTAAATTAAATATATTGCAGGAAGAAAAATCCCTTACTGCAACATCCAGTAGTGGATGATCCTGAAGTGGTATTCATACCTTTGAAGTGTTTGGTATAGCTAACAAATTAAAATCAATCTTAGATCTCTGATAGTGGTGCCAGAACTTTTCTTTTTTAAAAAAAACTAAAAGTATTGAACATTTTCAACATATGTCAATCAGGCCTAAGTACTTACTTGATGCTGTATCTTTTGCATGTGTATAGAGTGGGAGGGATGTCTACTAAAGTGGTGAGAGAGATGGATTGAGGATACCTCCTGAAATGCTGTTGAGCATGAATAAAAACTGTCATAATGTGATGTAAGAAAAAACAGGAATGAATGTTAGGATTATTCACACATGTTGTACTCTAGTTAATTCTGCTGATGCAATTTACCTAACAAAAAAAGGCCAAGTAATAGTACCTGTATGACCATACGTCCTATATACTTGTGTTGCCTAATACAAAATTGGCTAATAATTTTAACTCTGTGTATGATGCATAGCTTACTTTTTCTTCACTAATAGGTTCTTCTCTTACAAGAGAAAAAAGGCGACATCGATCTCACAAGTTCCTGCGTCTCAGGGTTGGAAAACCCATGAGAAAAACATTTGTTTCCCAAGCAAGTGCATCAATGCAACAGTATGCACAGAGGGATAAAAAACATGAATACTGGTTTGCTGTTCCACAAGAAAGGTAAGAAGGAGGTAGTCTACAAAAAAAGTAAACACTTTTCAATAGGTTCTTGAGCTTTTAAGTTTTTTTCTGCAACATGCAGAATTTTTTATTGTCTGTAAAGCAACACAAGTAGGGGTCAACAACTGAGGGTATTGATGGACTCGTACGTAACACTGGGATACCTTGTTACCATACTGAGGTTTTTAGTGATGTACTGGAATTACTTGCAGGTTCAGCCAGTAGTTTCTTATGGTGTTATTTAGGTTTGTGTTTGTAGCAGGTGAATAATGAAAGATTCAAGTAAGAGCTGTTTGGTAAAATAAGTGAGTTCTGCAGCAAAGTTTTTCTTGTAATTATCTGTGTTTCCCATTATTTGGAAACTTTCTAAAAATTATTTCTACTTCTTAAAGCTCTGAGTTCAGAAGAGCTAGCTGTGGTTCTTTTGATTATCTTTGTATACGGAACATAAAACTTTTCCAGGAAGTAATATAAACATATCTACTGGAAGAATACCTTAATTTGTTGCAGTGATTCAAAGACTTGAGATGTCTGTGCTCACTCACTGTTCAAGTCTTGAATTCTTAAATAATCTTTGCTACTAAGAAACTAACTTAAAAATAAGTTGAATGTGATTTTGGGGGGTATTGGAGATTATTATAACCTTGTTAGAAGAGGGGGGGATACAAAGAAGGAAACAACAACAAAAAACTATCAGCTGTCATCTTGTATAAATACCTACACAAAATGATCAAGTCACTTTTTCATCTTTTCTTTTGAGCTGAATGGCATAGAATGTCCACTTGGGGCACTGCAGTTGAGGACAGATATGGATCAATTGGAGAGAGTCCAGAGGAAAGCAGCAAGACTAATTAATGCCTAGAAAGTGTAACATATAAAGAAAATTAGAAGTAAGTGGGGTTCTTTAATCTAAAGAAGAAGAGATTGATTAAAAACATGAAATCATGTGTAAGAGATGGAAATTACATGAGAATATTTGAGTTTTTCAACAGGGAGAATTGAATCTATTCTAGCACATCACTAACCTGCTTTTTAAACATCACCCCTGTGGCCCCTAAATCATAGAGGTTAAGGAGTTTCTTGAGACAAATGTCAGTCACACTGATTTCAGTATAGCTAATTCTGTCTTCTTCAGGTGACCTTTTGTGGTTACATTCATCTCAAATTTTCTTCTTCTATTTGTGTTGTATTTCACTGAAAACAGGTAAATGTTTCACATATGACAATGATGCTTATGTGAGCTGGTTAAAATTATTACTGTCTCTCTGGTTCATTTTCTAATGTGGCAGAGCAAGTAAAAGCAGAATTTATTACCTATTTCAGAAGAGACAGTTCTTAGTTTACAGTCATCTCATCTCCTTGGAAATTATTCCACCTATGAAAGGTTTCTCTCTCTAACTGCATGGGGAATTAGTAATCTGTTCTTTATGCATTAAATGTGTGTCCTGTGTTTTTTGTATACAAAAAGTCATGTGGTGGTAGTAGTGAGGTGTTCGTTTTCTCAATTCAGCGTTAACCTTGCTGAATGCTACTCTGCAAAGGTAAAAATATTTAGTGTCAACCCAGCTGACTTTGTCACCTAGTGACAAGAAAGAAAATAGTAGGTGTCTGACAAACCTGCTTTATTTCAGTGTTCTTAATTTCAAACAAGCCAGTCTGCAAAGGAATGTCTTAGAGTTCCTCAAACAACAGGTTTTATTTACTTTTTAAACTGCTATAGCTATACACATTTTCAAGTTTTTAAAGTTAAAATCAGGATGCTTTTTTTGAATTTTCATACTTGTAAAGCTTTTTAAAAAAAATTAATACCTTGTTCAATGCATGACAAGTCTGCAGCTTCTTGTTCTGATATTGTCACAGAACTTACCTAGCCTTATGCATATTTTTTCCCTTTCATCAGTGTTACCTAGGAAGCTTAATTTTAGCAAAGGTCTCTTTTAATAACTGATCCTGTTAAAAGACTATTACTGTATATCTGTGCGCTGCATCCTTTTAGACATAGAGGCACATGAAAATTATGCTTTGAGGGACTTTGGTGGATGGACATCAAAATACTGTTCTTCAGGCTAATTCAATATTCTTATTCACTGTAGTAAAAAATCTCTGAAGTGAGATATAAGTAATATTCAAAATCTTGGTAACTGGATCGCATAAAGCTCTAGCTCTGAAACTCTTTCACAATGAAAAGATGTTGGTGGATTCATTGCATGTTCTTTTTCTAAATGCTCCATCTGTGCACCAAAAGGAAATGGTTAATCAGAATAGACTGATATCTGTTAGGGTTGGAAATACCTTCCTTCAAGGATTTGGGGAATTTTGTTCTCCAAGACTGGAGAACCATGACATTTGTGGCTGGTAACTTAGAAGGTGGCAACTTTAAATCTTGGTACTTACTCCAGTACTGCAGTTGGAGTAGTCTGTAGTTTGTGTGTGTGTGCGCATATATCTAGAGATATATATGTATGTGTGTGTATATACATACACACACACATGCTTTTTCAGTCTTATTTTCTTATACCAGTATTAATGCTTACAGTCTGTATAATGTTGGTTACAGGTCCTGGGAGTGTTCAGCTCTTCTTCAGGGGCTGGGAAAACAGACATGCTAACTTCTTTGAATTCCATTTTTGTTTGTTTTTATGTAAATTTTTTAATTAAAAAATCTTAGTGCTTTACTTTGGAAGTTATTTCAATTGTAAACAGAAGTTTTCAAGGGGACAGAGATGGTTGAAGGACTGTACTTTTGTATGAAAACATAGCTAGTCAACTGTCAACTTGTTTCCTGTTTTTCCTCCAGTGTCAACTTCATATAATTAAAAAAAAAAACAACCAAAAAAACAAATAAAACCAAAGCAGCCTTACAAGATTTTTTTCAAATGTGTCTCTAATATCTAGTAAAACATGAAATAGTAAGTATTTTCACTTTAACCTTAAATGCTTCATAATTATTAGACATAAGTCAAAAGATCATAAGCTTACCTTATTTTCCTTTCCTGTATCATTACTTGACTTCTCTAGGACAGATCACTTGTACATCTTCTTTATCCAGTGGAGTCCAGAGTTATATGCAGAAGATACTGGGGATTCTCTTCGGGAACCTGGATTTATAGTGGTAAAAAAGAAGGAAGAGCCTGAAACTAGTGAAGAATCTACTACTGAAGATGCTGCTAAAGAGTGGGAGGTAAGGGAGAACAGTGTCAAATATTTTTTTAATACTTTGATAAGACTATAGTTAAAATAGTGTTTAATACTTTCCAGTAAGAAAAACAATAATGCAATGTGCTTTATTAGTTTTGCTTACTATGATCATGACTGTTTAATTTATGCCATCCTAATGCTTTGCTCTAACATCAGTTCAGAGCAACATTTCACAATTACAAGTCACTTTTGTATGGAGCAACTTGTAACTTCAAGTTCAGAGTTGAAAGGAATATGAGTACAGAAAAGAAGTTGCAACTTTGATAAAGCAGTCAAGTAAACTGAGTTTTGTGATATTTATTATTCCCATAAGTAGAATGTTAAATACTTATTGGTAAGTCTCAAAACAGAGAGGAAAGAACAAAAAAGGAATATTTATCTATTAGTGGTGGTGGTTTAGTAGTCTATTAATGAACTTCTTAGTTATAACTTCTACATGTACTAAGATACTGTTGCATGGACTTGAGTAATATACCGGAACAGTAACTATCTCTGGTTTATAACAAACATGTTTCTCCCATGTGAATCTGTGTCCACTGTGTTTCTATGGACACATCTTTACATGTATACATGGTTTTGTTCTGTAGTGTACATACAGTTAAAGCACTTGTAGTTTTGTGCATCCCAAATGTAAGTCAAAAGTTTGATTTTTGTCATGTATATTGTAGCAGTATCCTGTCAGCACTGTTGAACTTGAGTCTCAGGACAGCAATTGCAATCTCTGTCTGTCAGACTGATTTTCCTTTTTCTTTCCTACCCTGCAATGGAGCTTGTTGAAATTACAGAAGTCTATTCTTGTTTTTTATGTGGACTGTAAAAGAGATGTTAAAAATTGTTATAGTCTAACTACACATAACAATTTTCTTTTTAGCTCCAAAGCTTAGAATCATAGCAGAAGTGGGACCCCAAACTTGTCATTTACTAAGCTGAAGTATTAGGCTGTGGTTACAAGACACTATCTATGCAGCTCAGTTGTTTCACGTGAAGTATTTTTGCTTTGAGACGTAGAAATTAGTATTACAAAAGCAAGTATTTTGAATCTTCTTGTTTTCAGTATATATGTTACTTGAATATTTGTACCAAAAATGTATTTTGTTGTGACCCTGTTCACTGTTTTAAATCTTAGCCTTGTGGAAACAGAGGATGAGTGGCAAGTGATCAATATTAGGGTTGAAGGCACAGTATGTCTCTCTTTCAATGAGTTCTTCAGTAACTTTACACCTAATATAATTACACCATAATTTTCATAGAAACTACTGAAGTTTTCTTCAGGATTAAGTATTTTAGCTTTGTAGGAGTTGTTTCTGAAGATAGAGGCAGTTCTTTTCCTACATCTATTAAAATCCGTAGGTGTGGTTGTTTACTATGGAATGAGGTTCTGCTTTAAGCCTTTATTTAAGTCTCCTCTGGAAACAATTGTAGAAGACATGTTTGAAGAATATTGTTGTTTCAGTACATGTTACATGAAAATTATGTCAAGTGCAATTCTCTTATGATTATGCAACAGTAATTTTCTGAATTTAAAATTAGTGTGATTAAAAAAGATATTCCGCAAGTACAAGAAATAACTTTAGTGTGACTTCGTATGACTGACATCTAGCACAAATCTGAAAGCTGTTTAAAACTTTTTAATCGGAAGTTTTTGCCAGTACCAAATAGTTCAACCTGTTGTTATATACAACTGCATTTTAGTGACTTTTAACATACATGCTAGAAAGTACCAGTATGTACAGGGAATTGTAGCTGTTGTTGTCATACCTATAAGCCCATTGAATTACAGTCATTATTTTCAATCAATACACTTTCTTCCTTTAACCCAACAAGCTTTTTCTCTGTCACCTCTTGATCCAAGTGTAATCTAAGATAGCGGGTAAACAGTATCATTCAGGGATATTGGGATGAAAAATAGCCTGCCTTCTTCAGAACACAATGATGGAAAAACTGAAGGTGGAACGAATTTGGAATGGAAGGGAAAATATTGGTGTACAAAATGCATGACAAAGTACTGTCGGTCTGCTGGAGGAGGAAGCTAATGGAGAGGAGCTTTATTTTAAAAAAAATGTTCTGGTGTTAATGTGCAATATCTTAAAACTGGAAAAACAGGGAAGAGGATTAATGGGTAACTCAGTTCTGGTGTTCTGAGACAGCTTTGCTTGTCCTGTGTTAAAATACTCAACTGCAGCTTTTTATCAAGAGACTGTAAGGAAATACTGTGCTTTTTTTGGTGGAAAAGGAGTTAAGGGGAAAAGAAGGAAGAGCAAACATCAACAACATATGGAACAAATAGTAGGGGTCAGCTTGTAAGTTTATTAAAGGGATCAATGGATAGGACTGAACTCTTAATCTGATTTTACTCAATTTCTTAATCTGCTTATGCTTTCTTCTATCACCCATATACAGAGGTATATTTATTTCCTATCAGCTTTTTCCCTGAAGTAATCCAGTAAATCAGTTGTGGTTACGTGTAGTGGCAAAGAGATCAAGACTCCTGACATCATAGTAAACGCTAGTTTGATCAAATAATGCACTGTGTGAAGTGTCCGGAAAAAAAATCCAGGGGATCCTTTAGTTGACTCTTTTTGTTTCATATACTATGCTCTGAATAGATAACTGACTTGGAAATAAACATGAACCTAGTGCTATCTAACATTATTATCAGTAAAGGTAACTAATTCATAGCTGTCAGTTACTGAGTGTAAACCAAGCTCTTTGTGGTATTCCTTGTAGCTCCAGTTGCTGACATTTTTCCTCAGTATCTGCCTTTCTGAGAGGCCTCTGTCTGTCCCATTGGAGAACTTTCTAAGAAGGGTACTTTTTCACCTAAGATCAGACCAGGATGAATACTTATCTCTGGTGTCTACTAGAAGTTAATAAACAAGAATTTTTAGTATATATTATGTAACAAATGAAACTGTGCTGGTAGTTTATTAGTGGTGTTAGCCCCATCTGCTTTTCTGATATATCTTTTACCTTCTTGTACTTAAGTGAATGGGCATATACAAAGGAAGAGGTTATTTTGGGTTGTGTATGTTGGGTTTTGGGGGGTTTTTTAATCATCTGTACTTAGCCTAGGAGGTTTAGAGGTGTATTTATCATGGCATTTTTTTTACCTAGTGTAAGTTCAAGTGCTAATGGCTTTCGTTATCTTTAGCACAAATAATTAATGCTGTTTACAAATCTATGTGTTGATATGCAAATGCTTTCTCCAAAGTGTATTCTGTGCTTGCATCTTAACATGGCAAGAGATGACAGTAACCTGACTGTTCTGTTGGGCAGTGCCTCAGAAACAACCTCATCAGTTCTTTATGGTGTAATTTTGTTTCCTTTTTTAGTTCAAGTTGTGTGTATTGTAAAGTGTGTAGTAATTAATGGCATAGTGTTATGGTGCCTGCTGTTAGATAGCTGCTGATGCATTAACATTATTTTGGTGCCAATTAGTACCAGAGATTGAAGCCATAAAGGAGTTGGTAAAGGCACAGTAGCACAGTATTTGAGAGCAAGGATGGGTCCTCAGGTACTGTTAGTAGGATTGGACTTATGCTTTAAGAAATTGAAGATGAGTGAAAAGGAAAAACTGGTTTAATTCTCCTACAGTCTCCAAATCCTGGTTCAGAAATGAGTTTTCAAGTCACACAACTATTTCCTGTTTCTATAAAATAACTGTTAATTCTTCCTTATGGCTACATAAAACACATTCAGCATGTATTGCTGTGCATTAAGAGGCATGTTTAGTAGACTTTGCTCTTGTACAATAGAATTACACCCTTTTGAATTTCAGCAGTGACATGCAATACTTAGAAATGTTTCTGTTAGTTAAATGTTTGTGATTGGAGAGAGGGATTCTGGTGCCAGTTAACATAATGCAATATCTTTCCAGGGATTGGTAGTTTTCATTTTTGCTTTTGGAATTACCTTGATGAAATACTGTATACTCTCTCAACCTCATGCATGGGATGTTTGGGTTTTTTTGCTCTGTTTTCTCTATTTAATCTTTTGGGAATCTATTTATAACTTGTAAGTGAAAAATCTTGTTGTTTTCATTACTTGGAGCTGCCCTGTAGTTGAAAGCATGGATGTGGAATTATAATTGCTGGTTATTTCGTGGATCTAGTAGAGAGAACTGGGACAGTCCCTCTGCTAAGAGTTGAAGCAGAATCATTCAACTAAAATGCTTGTGCACTTGAGACTTTTAATGGCTTCAGTCTATCTTTAAAAATCCTTAGGAAATACTGTGGATACAAAAGTTACACTTTTTCCCCTTCCCATAAGCTGTTGAAAGGAAATAAAGGATGACTTCTCAAATTAGACTTCCCTTCTTATGGAAACAGTATCAGCCAACTAAGAAGCTGTGTCAGTCCCTGTTGTACTGGATATCACCAGAGGTGGCTTTTTATATCATTTAGTGTGTTTCTTGGATGTGGTAAAGGGGAAGGGATCAGACCTCAGCTGTAACACCATGTTGCCTTCAACTGCAACCGCTTTTAGAAAGATCCAGTTGTTCTAGAAGATGAAGTAGTTGTTTGGCATAGAAGCCAGTACCTGATTTTTTCTACTTACTTTTTAACGGCATTCTAACTCATGCCTCCTGAACTTAGCACTCTGAGGCATCTGGAAGGCTTTTTGTACTAAACTGAATTTATCTGCCTCTTATTAAAGGTAAAGTAGGCCTTAATTCAGCTGACTTCTTTATGCCTTTTATCATCAGAATATGAAACTGCTTTTCTTTCACCTAGTGGGATTCCTTCCAAATACAATAATTAGGTAGCCTGAGCATCTAAATGAGGTGTCTTTCTAATTTTGAAGTTCTTTGCAAATTATATCCTAAATCTGTAATACAAGGAGTAAATATAGAGGATGTCCATCTCTTATCAGAGCTGTAAAATGCTATTCTAAATTTTAAAATATTGTGAGTCTGTAACAGAGTTTATAATTTTTACATGAATGTGCATTGAAACTACAATTTTTTGAACACTACTTAAGGCTGCTTTCAGTTTGTTCCTTTTGACTCTGATGGAAGTTTTTATTATAATCTGTGAAACATGTTAGATATCATTAAATAGCAATCTTGTCTCTTTAAAATACATTCTAATAAGAAAAGCTACTGAAAGTTAAACAAATGTCATTACTTATTGATTTGTTTGTTCCCAGGCAAAACAATACAACGTCATAAAGCCAAGCATTCTTCTTGTCAGTCAAAAATGCAAATCACTAAATGATGTGAATTGCACTGAATCACTTGAGCTACACAATTTTGTTCCTGTGATTTATCAGGGGCTCCTTCTGAAACTGGAGTATTAAATTCTAAGAATAACTTAATTTTGTATGTATGCCTTGTATATAATCTTCTCAGGAGATGTTTGAGGGTGCTTATCTTCAGTACACCAAATTTTTGACTTCTTCATCACAAAACTTCATCACCTACGCTGCTGCTTCATGTGGAATCAACAGCAAGTTCTAAATAAATTGAGCAATTATGCTTCCACCCCCAGTACCTCTGTGGGCTAACCTCTGTCCCTTGAGAATGAAGAAGCAAGGGAAGTAAGTTATTTTTTCCTAATGTAATATTGCTCAAAAAGCATGCATATTAAATATAGCGATTGTAAAATTCAACATCACAACCTTTCCTTTGCTGTGGTTGGTGTCAGAACATTGTGTCAGCTGCTAGGTGAAACAAAGTAATGTGATCTAATCAAACTGTAAAGATACTCTTTCACACCCAGCATCCAGCCTTCCTACTCAAGCTTAGAAAGAGTTACTGAAACTATCCTGTTTCCACACTGTCAGATCTTGTCAGCTGATAACTTTAAATCTGGTATAGCAAAAGGTCTGAACTAGGTAATTTGGAGTGCAAGTAAGACATTTCATAACTTGTACGTCTACTTGTTGGCACTCTTCTTTTTCTCTGCTGCTATTTCAATATATTTTATGACAGATAAGTTTATTTGAAAAACCTTTATGAATAACAATTACTGAAAGGACTGTGCTCTTCTACCTTGAATATTGATTATGTAGGGATATTTAGCTTGGTTACAAAATTATAAAGACAATAATAAGATTACCAGCCAGTGTAATTATGCTAATTATATTCTGAGCTGTCTAGGTAGCAGAGAGCTGAATGCTTTTAAGCATGTGCTGCTGTTCTGCACATATATCAGGTCTGAGCCCTTAGTCTGCTCTAGAATCTTTTAATTGAGAACTTTTATGGCAAGGCATGTATTGATTAGCAACCAAGATACGAGGTTCTGATTCAAATCAACAGGTCAGATCAGTAGTGTAACTCGTAAATGCACAAAAGAATAAAAGGTCACTTTGTTTATTTTTAATTAATGGATCCTCCTGAGTTCAAGCTTCTTGTGTGGGCTTCTTTCTCTGACTAACAAAGTATCTCTTCCACCAGTTTGGAAAAAAAGAGTGTTAAAGGGCTGGGTTGGAGGTCAGTCACAAGAGAAAGCTTTTACCACTTTTGGGACTGCACTGTTTCATGGTGCTGCTCAGGCTCCCCAACCCGCTTTCCACCCGTCCTCCCCCTCCAGCAGATGCTCCCGGCTGCAGGGCAGCTATCAGCTGGTGGGAGCTGCTACTGCTGGAAGACTGAACATCAAAACCAAACTGACAGGAGGTCTGGTATGAGAGCTGCTAGTCTCTTCCCATTAAACTTCTCAACTGTAATTACATGAAAAAGTGAGTGGTGAGATCCAACAAAGAAGTTTATTGCTCTCTTTTCTTTTGAGCAAGTTTTTTAAATCCTTTTAAGAAGCTCTGGGAGAAGCCAGTTTTATTTCTGTAGAAGCTAAAAACTTTCAGGTAAGTCGTTGGAATTGTTTAAATGTTCTAGAATAAACTGTGTGATAGTTCAGATTCTTTCTTTCTTCCCTATTTTTATATAAACTGTGTTGGCTAATGTTCTGTGGGGGAGTTAGTTGTGTGGCTGGCTTTTGCTTTTGGGCTAGAAATCGCATGTCCAGAGACAGTTTGAAATATTTTTGCATACTCTCCATTCCAGTAAGATTTGTCAGACACTGGGGGGAAGAGGGGTAGACTGTAGCTTGTAGGGGTTTTTTTTAATTATTAATTGTACTTGCCTTATTCAAAACATTTCTAAAGCTGTCCATTTTTAGTTTTGTTTTACCTAAGTATTAGCTCTCTTATTAAAAAAAATGTATAAAAAAAGGGCATATGGCTCCTTATTTGAAACTCTGTACCATTTGACTGTGTATCTAGTATATTATTGTATATTTACGTTTACTAAATCCCACCTTTCAATGTCCCAGTGACAAATGTTCTTACATGCCACCTTAGCAGTTCTTATTAGTTGGAGCAAACTGATTTTTTAGAGTTACCAGCTCCTGAGAAAGGTTTACCTGAAAAGAAAAACACCTTATCCATCCAGATTACAGTTAGATACTGATGCATGGGGAGGTGTTCCAATGCACAGTCTGCAGTAACTGCAAGTTCTGTTACTGGTTTTCTCTGCTCGGGCATCTTGGTTTTTAGATCACAGCGAAACAGCATGAGTGAGTAATGTAATGTTGTTGTGATGCTGCCTGCTGCTGTTTTGGCCTACTTAATACTTTTACCCAAGACTGAGCACTAGGTGTTTTTGGAGGAGAGACAGAGTTTAAAAAAAAAAAAAAAAAAAAAAAAAAAAAAAAAAAAAAAAAAAAAAAAAAAAAAAAAAAAAAAAAAAAAAAAAAAAGCCTCCAAGTGCTCCGACAAGGAAATGCTCAAAGGATTGCTGTGCATATTTCTGTTGCACGCGCCTGTTTAAACAAACATACTTCCTTAAAAAAAAAATAATTTAGTCATGATTCCAAAGATAACTTCACTGCTGGGACTAGCAATTAACCCTTAACAGAAAGTTTATCTTAAGACAGAAGGATTCATTTACTTTTTGTGGCTTACAAAACTGAAAATGCTGAGGAGCTGTCAGGTCCTGAATGCTTTAAAACTTTTAATTTTTAAAATAGCATTTAAAAACAAAAACTACATTTTTAAGTGGTTCTGTACTTTTAAGAAGTAACTGACAGTGTTTATATGCAGTTGCAGTGTAAGTAAGGCAAACTATTATTTTAATTTAGAGTGCACGTTTTTTTCATTAGAACTCGTTTATGAACAATTATTGTGTAACAAAATACTACAAGTAGTTCTTGGGGTTAATTTTTGTATTCTTCAATATTGTATAAGAAAAATTTAGTTGTACTGTATCTTTAAATATTTTAGCCTTTTAAACAAACTAGTGCTCTGCAACCACACTTGAATACAGGAAACCTTTCTTCTTCTGTGCCGTCACCATTTGCGGTACATCCCCCTGCTGTGCACTCTATTTGTTCCCTGCCATGTCAGTCAAATGTGTGCGTCTAGCAAACTATCCTGTCACCGTCGTGGGGCTCTGCCCGTGCCTGGAACTGACAGCAGGTACAGAGAATGCTTTCGAACAGCCTTGAATTATTTTTTTTTTTATTATTATTATTGTGATAATTTCTTCTTTAGTCTCATTTTATTTTTAGAAGGGATATGTCTCTTCTCTGGTATGGGAAGAAGAGAAGAAAGCATCAGCCAGTTAATCATAAATATGCTCCGGTAATTCTCAGTGCAGTATGTTCGTTTCTGTTACTGCATTCTTGTAATATTGTGATGCAGAGGCACTTTCTGGAAGTTTAAATTTTGAATGTGTACACAGGATGCTAAGCCACAGATTTGCATGAGTTTTAGGTTCATAACCTAATTGGTGGTGTTCCCCTGGCACTGAAGAAAAACTTTAA
>NW_009970723.1:12867198-12888683 GCF_000747805.2 Chaetura pelagica
TTTTTTAAAAAACAAAAATGGGATATATAGCTAAATACTGTGAACAATAGTTGGCATTGACGTATAATTAGAAAAGTGTGTGTCTCCTGAGTTGGTGTTAGATTACATTTTCAGAAGTTACTCAACCCTGTGAAGGTCTGAAAATACTTCTAAATTGAAGATAATTATGCTGTAGTCCCACTCTCACATATATAAGTGGGACAGGGGGTGGACCAATACCACCATTTTTACAATGTATTAGATTTATCTAAATAAGTATTGCTTTTTTTCAGTATTGTTTTTTCCAAAAATACCTCTATTTGTTGTAGTATGTAAAGGAAATGATTCTCAGTGAGACTTGTAAAACTAACATCTCGGGGACAGGGAGGAAGTGAACTTGACAATAAATATACTTGTGCTTTTATGAGCTGTTAGATCCGGAACCTGTTTTTCATACAGACTCTGCCTGCAGTTGGCTTCTTACTGTCTTTTTCAGAGTTACAGATCTCTGGGTTTTGTTATATATACTTTTGGAGGTGCCATTGACTGAATTTTATTTTTCTTTGTAGCCAAGTTACTTGCAGAATAGGAAATTGTCACGTAGCTACAGTTGGTCTTGTAAACGTGTGTTGCAAAAAAAAAATATTTTTTTTAATAATAAGCTCTTAATTTTCCTCTGTGGCAGTGGAGTGTAGAATATAATTCCTAAATTAGCTCAAATGTAATTTGAACATGCAGCTTATCGGTGTAAAAGGTATCTGCAATTTACAAAAATGTGTTATTTAATATATAGAGATAGATATCTGTTGCTCAGCTACTTAAAGAAGTAGTAGTATTCCTTGTTATAATTATTCCCCTTAAGACCCACACTTCATTTTTGCCAGGCCAACTATGCTAATAAAAGTAATAGTTACTAGCTCTTAAGGAGAGGTTGACTTAAGATTGTATGAGAATCATCTTTGCTGTGAGAGGTGTAGAACAGGTTGTTTTACTCTGTGAAACAAGTCAAATCAGAAGAAAATGCTATAGAAGTATCTATAGATAGAAATATTTTTTTAATGTTGCTATGTCAACAAGATGTGCTCCATTCTTGAAATTGGTTTTTTCCTTCAGTCGATCATAAAGCTAATGTGCAAGTGTAGCCTTACAGTAAACAGGGAAGGAGTATTAGTACCATTACTTCTTTTATGCAGGACAAAGTGGGGGAAACACATTTAAGAGAGTGTCTGCATATGTGTATTACAGTTTTTTGTTTCATTAGTGTTTGTTCTGAAATTTGGATTAAAACCTATCTGACATGAAATAACATAATTGGTGGACCAAATGGCGTGATGCAATCAAGTAAAAATGCTTGCTTGAAGCAGCTAAGTCTGCCTACATTATTTACATGAAAGGCCGTGTTATTTTTGTTGTGTTAGAGTAAACGCGGGCTGAACAGTATAGGGGCTTGATACATTCTCCAGATAAGTGAGTAAAATTTTGGTGAGTAATCCATGCATTATGCTCCTCTTTCAAAGAGCCAGTAATATAGGCTTCCCGCTTTTTTCTTGCAAATCTGCTTGGTATTTACTGTGTCTATTGTATTGCAACACAAGAGATGCAAGAAAGTTTCTCGAATGTCAGAAATGCAGGCAATCATTCTTTCTGCCAAAGCACTTTAGACAAAAGACATCAGACAATGCAAGAGAACAAAAGGTGGATTGCCTTCTTTGGGAAGGCTTGCCCCAGTGCTTCCCAGAGCTTCCATTCAAAGTATAGCCAAAGGGGACAAAACCAGTGAAAACTTGTCTTTTATATTCTTAAGGTATTATGGAAAGGGAATTAAATTGGTGTTGGTTTTAGTAGCGTGAATGCTTTGAGACTTGCACAGCTTCAGAGGTTCTTGATTTATTGGCTATCTGTAGTTGGTAAGCTAATGGCTGTAGTTCTTTTGCTGTTATGGAGATAATCATAGGGGCTTACATGTGAAAGATGAGCCGTTTAGTACTTCATCCCTATGGATGTCAGAACTGCAAGGTTACATCAATCCATTAACACTGCTTCAAAGATTTTTAATTTTTATTTCAGTCAGCTTTCTATACGAAGTTTTGTTTTTAGAGGATAATTATAAGTTTGAAGGAAAACAAATGAGTATTAGAGGCTTGTCCTTTCTCTGTGGTTTTAATTATCTGTGCAATCTAAAGTTGATTCTTAGTTGATCCTTTTTCGGAATGAGAGACAAACAGTTCCATACTGGGCTGTGGTTCAGTTAGCTCCTCTAAGCATGTATAGCTCTTGCTTGTCATAACTGAGGAGATCTCCGCAAAGCACTGTCAGAACCTTGCCCAGCCTGTCTTCTGGAGTGGCAGCTTGAGGTCAGGTGCTAAGTGTTGTGGTTTTAGGAACCAAACCTCTTGCTGGTGCTGAAACTTGCTTAAATTATTTTGCAAGGGAACAGGGTTTTATTGGTAAAACAATAAATAATAATGCTGCTTCAGATATTTTTTATTTTTTTATTTGGACAAAATGAGTGAAGTTGCTTCTTTAAAAAAGTAGTTTTTGTAATCTAATTCTTAGTTCTTTGCACAAACATGCTAATCTTTGTTTTGTGTTTCCCTGTGTGAAATTTGGTTCTCTTGCTGGCATTATCATATCTCTTAAATTAGTGATTTCTCATGTATTGAAAAAATAGCTTGTTATAACCGTTTCCAGACTTGGTGTAACACTTCCTGTGTGCTGCAGGCTTTGATTGCTTTCTTCTCAAGTTCCCTTATTAATTCTGGTTATTGCAGATATTTTAATTTATCTTCAGTATATATTAATTATGGTTTGGTACAGTTGCTGTGGGCTTAGGGCACTTCGAGACAGATAATTAATAATCCATCCTGCAAAGCTGTGGGAACAATATTGATCACAGGGAGAATATTGCAGTCATGCAGTGCACTCAGCTGTTCTGTCCCTGTGCTGGAAAACACCTTGTGTGGAGAATGGTTCTGAGACAACCAGTTAAAGATACTGAAAGAGAGCCACAGTGCCAGACAATTCAGGAGACTGCTGTGATTCTCCAGGCCCTGTCCTTTGCTTAAAGTGACTAGCTCTTGTACCTTCCCTTGCTTGTCACCAGTAGAGCAACAGGGAGCTGAACTGGCTGAAAAACCATACGAGATGGAAAATGGTTAGTTTTGCTAGCCACACTAATAAAAAATTAATCAATTAAAATGAGTCTTAATTTTTGTAATGATACCTTACAACTGTTTATCTGATGTTGTAAACCCTGTGTATTAATGGATTAATATCATGTAATCAATAGGTCCCAAATCATATTTGTGATGGTGAAGACTACTTCTTTAATATTACTTTCTCTCAAGGAGTGTCTAACATTTTCAGAGGAAGCTAAATTCATATGAAAAATAAAGTTAGTGTTTTATTTTACAATACTCACAACAGCATTCAGTTCACAAATCCATCTTTTATTTCCCTGGAAGATACAGCCTTTAGAAAGGGTTTGATCTTTTCTTCCCCCTCCTCATTTACTAATGAATCACAGGTACTTTGGAGTAACTTTGTAAATGGCCTGATAAAATTACACTGGCATTTATTTTTTCAGTTTAATATCCTGTATCTTTAAAGATTAAACTTTCTTGAACTAAAGAAATAATATTTTTGAAGCTTACAGTTCATCTGATTCTATGCAGACATATGAAGATTCAAAGTAAAATTGTTCATCTTTCATTCTCTTTCTTAATGTTTATTTTTTTAGACCATATTCCCAGTTAATCATGAGCCTATAGACAACTGACATTGAAGAGAACCACTTACACTGTTATGTTTTCTCTATCTTTCAGAAGCACTGTTCAGCTCTGATAAGACCCTCCCTTTCTTGGGAGACAGTTTCAATTAACTCTGAAAGTTTAGCTGTACTTTGTCTAAGGGCAGCAATTACAATGCCCTGCTAACAAACATGCATTACCTGCACGTTTGCTGGTCGCTCATGGCTTTGTTAAGCAGGCAGAGGAACATCTTACTGGTGTGAGCTGTTTTCATGTTCATAGCTGCATATAGCAGTTTGATAGGAGCAGTGGCTGAAAGGGCCAATGTGTCACCTTTTGCATGGCAGACTGTCCTCCTTAGCAACCTCCAGAAAGATGTTTTTTCATGTAGTGTTGAAGGACAAAATGTTCTGTATTAGAAATTTTAGTTTATTTTACTGTGTTTGCCAGCCTAATTTGTAACATTTGGGTATGCTAATGTAATTCCAGAAAAATAAGGTTTAGAAACATGAATTTCTCCAAAAGGAGAATCCTAAGCCTCTTGATTGGTTGACTCATTAGAATGTAGGCCCTCAATTTGACTTACTGCACTAGATATTATAACTGTTATGTGTTCTGCTAAGTGGTTAATTCAAATACACGTGGATTGGAGTGCTAAGCTGATAGGCATTCATGTGCTACAAGTCATACTATATTTTCTCATCAATGTTGCTATTATTAATAGAGCAAGTAGTATTAGATTTCTTAAGGATATTGTCATTTCAAACTTGATTAGCTCTTGGAATTGTCCTGTGGTAGAGTGTTCCAAGTCCCAAAGCAGAATATTTTTTTTGCCCTGAAGCACACTAATTTCCTGCCTGTACACATTCTTTGTTTTGGTCTATTCCAACCAATGCCCAGATTAACCATAAGAGGTTTAGCTCTTTTTCTCTCTTCCTGCATTCTTTTTGAAGCAGAAAATAACTAAAGAGAGGGTCTTTCAGGAACACTTACTGATACTAAAAATAAGTAGCTTTGGATATCAAGGAAAATGGATGCTGATATGGCATAGTGAAGAGAGTACGGTAAACAAAGCACGTGGCAAACTCCTATAGGTAGGCCTGCAGTGTAATCCTGGACAGAATACTTCAAGAGCTACAAATTTGGGTGATTTGGTGATTTCTGTGTAAGGACTTTGGAAAGTCCTATGCTACAAGGACTTCAATAGAAGAACTTGTTCAGGCTGTCTCAGGACCTTGCACAAGCTATGAAAGCTTCCAAGGATGGAGATTCTGCAGCCTTTCCTGGCAAACCTGTTCCAGTCCTTAACCATTGATACAATCAGCCTTTGGAACCCAGTGGTCCAGCCAGTTTTTTATCCTTGTTCTTCATGCATTTGATATGTAACTGATTACAAGGCTACTATAGAATAGAAATAAAAGCTATAGTGAAATACAGAGAAATGGAATCCACTGCTACCTGCCCAAAACCTAAATAATTTTATCAAAACAAAACATTCTGAACTGAAAGCTACAGTCCAGTATGACGCATACAAAACTGCATTTGTCTTTCATGGTAGACCTTGCTTTCTGGCTATTATTAATAGTGTGTGAAAAACTAGATAAGTTCTTTGTTAAAGAATGAAAGTTCAAAGTGTAATCGGGTAGAAACTAGCTCTTGGAATTATCAGAATAGACAGCTGACAATAGGAGTGGAGGGGAAGGGAAGAAAATCACTGGTTTGTTTAGCTTGGTGAAATAGAATAGAGGATTAATATGACTACAAGGAAGGAAAACAAAGAATTCTTGATGGAAGAACAAACAGCGTAAGCACACCATGACTTAAACCAGGTTATAAAACAGAATAAATTTCTAACTAATGATACTCCTGCCGTTGTAAAACCGCCTTCTCAAGCCTTGCAGGGGCAAAGTCCTAGCTACTTTCAAGATCCATCTCAATTTCCGGAATGAAGTTGGAGGTAGTTGCCAGTACGCTTAGACATATATGGCTTATTGATTAAATGAGATACAGAATTCTGAAGTACATAATTTTTTCCACTGCAAAGCAAAAATAAATCATGTTGACCTAAACAGTAAGCATTTTATAAAAGGTCAGGTACAGTAGCTGAACTGTTGGGTCATCTTAATGTGCTCATTTAAAGTCTGGTTCGGTGATGAATGGATAACTTTGAGACAGTTTGCTTTGTGGTTTAATCACAGAATTTAGTATGGTCTGTATACTTAAAATATTAACTGGGTTTGAGAGGGTAGATTCCTTGCCCTCCTTATTGATTGTTTGACATTCTGTGACATGCTGTTCATGATGTTTGTCATTGCATACAAGTGACCCTCTATCATCATGTAGGCTTTTCTTCACAAAACAGATATAAAGATGTAGTATGACAGTGCGCAACAGGTTCAAGATGCCGAAGAGCTATCATTGTGTGCATAAGCAATAATGTTTTTCTCGGGTAAGAAATTTATAAAAATACCTTGTGCACATTGTTCTGAGAGTGCAGGCAAATGAAATGGTGTGTCAGAACTTGATTGCTGAGCAAAAGAGCTGATAAGCAGTTCCCAGGTGCAGGATAGTGATAGAATACATGTTTGACAGCTCAAAGGCAAGATGGTATTGCCTATAAAATTGTCTGTGTTCCAGTATGTGAAACAGCAACTATATAATGGTGTTGGGGATTATGTTGTTTATTTAGGTTTGGTTTTTGTGTCTTTTGCAAGAATTTCCTTAAGTAACCACATATTTGTTCATTCATTGAAAGTTAACTACTGCCTTTTATGGGATAGGGGCTGAGGTTAAAGAAATTACAGGGCTTGAAGGGTCTTCACATTATCACTTTTCAGGATTATGTTCATAAGGTGCTGGTGTGAACAGTGTAATTTGCAATAAACTGTTATAGCAAATAAAACCACACTGTCACTCGTACGCTTGAGTGGAATACTGTTAAAAGCTTTTCCTATAGCTACTTGCCTCTGAGAATGCACGAACTAATACAATGTACAATTTTATTTATTTTCTAAAAGAAGAGTAGACAATGGTGGAAATAAGTTGAGTGCTAGTAATTACTGATTTTTCAGTAATAAACCTGGATGACACAAGTATTCCTTTTTCCTTGCCTTGCAGTTGCATGGGGTAGAGTGAACCATCGCTGCTCAAGAGCCAGTCATGCATGACTGTGGGCTCTGTACTCAGGACAGTGGCGAGTATCTGGCCAAACTCCTTGTAGTAGGGGCAGGTAGATGGGGAGCTGCTGGACTTGTGGTTATCTTCCTTTGCACTGTGGTAGGCTTTGGAAGTTTTTAATACACTCTTACTACATGGGACATCCATTTAATCTCTCCACCAGCTATTTAAGATGCTTTCATACAAATGATGATTTTGAGTCGTTCTCAAAATCACATTACTTGCTGTAGTAACATCAAAATGAATGTTGTAGTCCTTTAGCCAGCTTGTTGCAGCAGAGCAGCATGTTCTAGAGCTTTCTGACTAAAGGCTTTCTGGCTGTTTACTTTCTGCCAAAGTGGAGGTGCCATTTGAAGTGAATGTGTTGACAGATGAGCAGCTCCTGAAGTTTTGGAGGTGAATAGAAGTCCAGGATAAAGATATTGTGAGGTGGTTTTGGGGAGTTACTAACCTTTAGTCCTGCTACCTTGTCTTTAACTGTATCTTTACTGCCAGATAGAAGAGTCAGAACCTACTGAGAAGCCTGAGGTTTGCTTCTAGTCTCTATCTAGGAAAGCAAACCAGTTCACAGGATTTAATAATCTGGGTGTAAAGAGTGTTTGAGAGGACTTCGTGCTGAAGAGTTTGGGTTAAGGCATGCAATTCAGATTGACTCCTAATTTAGCATCTTGGTAACTGGTAACTTTATGTGCTCCTATATCAGTTCTGTATTCATCCTGGAGCAGTGATACTGCTCTGACTGCTAGTGCCACTAGTGTTTAATTTGTGATTTTGCTGTGTCTTCTTGTCTACAATCACTTACATGTGCATTGTCCTTGCAGAAACAAGCATCTTTTAGCACTTCCTGTTTGTTTGTTATCATTGCACATTTTCCATTCATTACTCTCCTCCACCTTTTTCTTTCTTACCTTTTTCCTTTTCTTGAACTGTGAGTGGAATTATTGTCTTCCTGTCTCCATATTCAGGTAGTGTCAGTGGCTGAGTATCACCGCAGGATCGATGCTCTAAATAGCGAAGAACTGCGCACACTCTGCAGACGTCTCCAGGTGCCCTCTTCAGTAGTTTAAAACCCATCTCCAGATACTAAAACATCTTTATTTGTGGTGTCTTTGCTTGGGGCAAGTCCCATACCCAGTGGATTTGTCTTGTCTGTGGCACTACAAGGACACAGCAGAAAATTCCTTTTTTTTGGATATATTTAATTGTGCAGTGATCTGATGGAATCAGTAATTTTTTGATGACATTATTCCAACTTTTTCAAACAGGAATTTTCTGTCAGAATTTGAAAATTTATTCTGCTTGACTTGGAGTGATGTGTTTTAACTTCCACTCTAGACTAGTGTGTTGTGTTAGATAGAAGCTTTCCTAAAAAGAATGCAAACCAGGTGAATCCAAAACCTTGTTGCATGGCTGTTTAATTTTATATAGGAAGCTTTCATCATGAATTTCACAGTACTTGTCAAGTATGAAGCTTCACAACTTCTGTGGAATAGGTAAGTATTTTTCCCATTATGCAAGCAGGTAACTGAGGCAGTTTGACACAGCAAAGGCCATACATATAGAGCTGGTAATGGAACTGTGTTCCACAAAAAGGACTTCAAAAACATTACTTTGATTTGAATTTTTGAAGGCTTACTAATACGGACTTTTACACTGATATTTGCATTCTCTTTAGGTGTTTCTTAGCACTTTGAATTAAGTGTTAGTTGCTGTGTATGTCATACGTAACTTACTAATGGAAGGCATAGCTTAGAACTCTTGAGAATACTCCTGTTTCATTTTCCTGTAGCAATTGGCTGCTGAAACTGTAAAAAGTTTTGGTTATTCTATTTTTTACTTTGATCTTAGCTTTTTTTCACCTGTGATGTAATTACACATAAGAAAACGTTTCCTCACCTGTTTCTTTTTCCTGTTTATTTAATAATCAGTAATTATTTGCTTTAAAACGTTTTGCAAGTAGTATGGTTACATAAATCAATAAAGAGCCTGAACCCAGAAGCTACATGTGGCAAACTATAGAACTACAGTTCTGCTTCTGTGGGAAAATTAGAAATTTAAAAAAAAAAAACAAAAGTCAATTTTCATGCTCACTTAAGAATAAAGCAGTTCTGTTTCTGGCAAGTGGTGGTGGAGAACCTTTGTATTAATATCCAGGAAGTGCAAGAGTTCTCTCCAAGTACCTTTTACCCAGAATTCCCAAATTCAGGGTTTAGGCTGACTTGAAATATGTGATGTAATGGACTAGAGCCTATAAGCTCTCTGCTCTGAGATCATTTAAGTGTTTGTGGTGTAGACTGCATGGCAGTTACTAACCTCAGAAGCCCCTGGGATCTGACAACAGGTCAGTTTGCTCTTTCAAAATTTAGCAGGAAGTAAATTTGCAAGTTTCCAAACTACAGTGTTCAAACAAATAACTTTGTCCATGTCTTCTTCCTAGAAGAAAGTTGCTTTAATGTAATAATAATTTTTAAAGGTAAAAAATCCAGCAAAAAAAAAAAACCCAACCAAAAACCCACAACCTCCTCCATATTAGTTCAATCCAAATTCTTCATGTTTGGCATGGAAGACTTTAATCAGTTACAGAATAACAAAGGGAATAAGCCTGCTACTGTGTGTTTGAACAATGCTGAAATTCTGTAGAGTTGAAGCAGTACTATATGATTGATGAAAGGCAATTAAGGTGGAAAAGTGTTGGATTACCAAATAACATGTTATATAGGTAGTACTCTATAATGCAGTCTGTGGGTCATATTTTTTAGATGAAGTTGTATGGATAAATACATACACTTCTTTGTGATATGGAAATTAGTGTGTAGTTTGCATTAGAAGTGTTTACTACCTTCCATTGAAAAATGGAAGATTTGAGGTTTGCTGTATGAAATACCATAGTTGTATCCAGTATGTTTAGAGTATGAGGAGTGTGGGAAGCTTAGGTTATTAGTCCGGAGTTGGCAGGTGTTTTTGGAAGGCATTTTCTTGAAATTCTCAAGATTCAGGCTTTAAATAATTTGGACAGTCTGACTTTCAGTGAAACTTGGTCCAGGCTATTAAATTATTCATATGCACTTATTCTTGTTAAGATTTTTTCTTTAGGAAATCTCTCAACGTTTAAAGTCTTGCTGCAGTGACTTCAGTTACTAACTTCCTTCACTTTGTCACTATCCTCACAGTGAATTCTAACCATCCTTGCAGCAAGATTTTTAGAAGGAAACCTGTCTGGGTCTAAGATCGTCTAGTTCTGAACATGTGGCATGTTAGCTTGAAAGTGCCAATGAATGTGGAGTGGAGTAAGAAGCTGTCATGAACTATGATATCTGATGTGGATTTTTGTGGCCTTCTGCCGCCTCTATTAAATGTCAGTCTACAACAACTCAGTAGGATACATGTTTGGAGCAGTTATTTTATATTACTAAAGCATCTTCATGCATATTGCATCTTTGTCAGACCACAAAGAAAGCAGTATTACTGCTGTTCTCCCCTCCTCACCCTCTCAATTCTTTCTTCTTTGATATTCCCAGTACTCCAGCAAGTCAGCTTATGGAACAGCAGTAGGCCTTGGACTCCCTTCAGATGCTTTATTCACAATATTTATCAGCAGTATTTTCCTATCTACTGCATATCTGAAAACTTTAGAGGAGTGTTGACTCAAAGCACCAAGAAACCTCCATGTTGAAGCTTCAGTTCTTTTTCTAACTTGTTTTTTTAGTTACTTTTATTGTAAATGTTAGTGTTAAGATGCAGGCAGTGTGTAAGCTCACCTCCGAAAAGCATTTGAAGTCCTACTGTGTATGAGGACTTCTTTGTGGGTTTTTTTCTAGCATAAAACCATAGCTTGTTTCTCAGTAGGTGGCTGTGTCATTAATTGTTAGTATATAGTTGATTACTGGCTTGCTGTTGGAAGTGGTGGAAGGCTTGGTCAGATCAAATCTAATGGATTTCTTAACTTTTGAAGGAGTTAAGTAACTGTAAATCAGTAACTGCATGATTTAAACCTGCAGAATTTTATCTTTCCTGGTAATACAAATGTGAAGCTTATTTCTTTTTTGTCTTTTTTGTAGATAACAACAAGAGAAGACACCGATTCAAAACAGGAAACAAACATCAAAACAGACCTGGAGCCTGAAGCATTCCGGCCAAATCTTAGCGATCCCAGTGAATTACTACAACCAGAACAAATTGAAAAGGTATCAACTTATATATGTAATTTTTTTTTTGTATGCATCAATGTATCACATGACCATACTGTAAAACACACTAGAGAGAAGACGTATGTTACTGAAGCACAAGAGAATTCATAACTAAAATGTTGCTTTGTTTCTTAGCATAATTTTCAATACATTATGACAACACTGGTTTGTGCCCTTATTTCATTCTTCCCAGAAAACAGCATGGCTTTCATCACAGTTCTTGCTGTCCAGTCCAAAGTCACCTCATTAAATGTGTTTACTGAGGGTGTGAATCAAGGCTGATTGTGTTCAAAGGCACAGGAGAGCAAGCATCATTTACCCTTTGATTTGTTACCTGTTGACTTGAGTGATCTAGTTCCCCAGTAGTGAGACATAGTATTGTTATGCAACAATAACCATGTGGTTTTACTGTCTTTGGGTAAAGCTTTTAGAGACCTTGCCAAAAACATCATCTTCAGTTGGTAAACCATTCTTCTGCAAGTCAGTGATAGAGCTAGGAGAAGAAACCTGCTTGAGAGACCAGAGATAGAAAATACATGTGTAAAATTGTAGGGTTGGTCTGAAGTTTAAAACTAGCTGTTAAGGCCACTTGTAGTTGTTCAGAAAAACATAATCAGCTTTCATTTGTATATGTAATATAGTCTTAAAAATAGTGAAAAATGTATCAAATAAGAGTGTCGTTGTTTTCTTCTTAACAGCTCACAAAGTCTCTTCCACCACGGACCATAGGATATCCATGGACTCTTGTCTACAGTACTGCAAAGCATGGCATGAGCTTAAAGACTTTGTATCGAACTATGCTGGGATTAGATACACCTGTGCTGTTGGTTATCAAGGACAGTGATGGGCAGGTAGGAAAATGTTTGTATGGAGGTAGGGAACCCATCAAGAAAAATGTTTGTGACGGCATCTCCTTGCTGAAAGAGGATCATGAGGAGTAGGTGACACTTCAGTCCATCGTGGGAGATAAAATTGTGTTTATCAAGCTGATTTTCCTGTTGGTAGCTACATAGAGGCTATTTTCACTGTCAAAACAATCCTCTCATGTGCTACATTTCTAGGAGATGCCTTAAGGATACATATTAACTGTCACAATATGTTTCTTACAGTACCCAATTACTGAATTTACTTCTACTATTCTTTTTTTATTGCACTTAAATTATGAGAAAGCTTTCTGATTCCAGAAGATGTTGTTAAGTTGAAATATCATTGCCAGATGTGGACAATGCTTCTTGATTCTGTGGCTGCAGCCAACATGTATGAAAGTCTTCCAAGGACTTTTGGGTCAAGTAGCCACTGAACTTCTTTCACAGTGTATGCCAGATCTTATGTAGTTTCCATACAAGAGTGAGTGAAATCCATGTGTATTCAGCAAGCAATATATGCTACAGAAGGGAAGATTCAGACAAGTTTTACATGCTCACTCCTTCACCACTGTAGTGAGAGTGGTGTTTCCAGTAGATTCATAGAATCTTTAAGTTTAGAAAAGACCTTCAAGATTATCAAGTCCAACCATCTGCTCTACACTCCTGTGACCACTAAACCATCTCCCAAAGCCCCACATCTACCCATTTTTTTAAGACCTCCTGTGATGGTGCTTCCACTGCATCCCTGGGCAGCCTGTTCCAAAGCCTCACCACTCTTGCAGTGAATAAGTTTTTTCCGAATATCCAGTCTGAACCTCTCCTGGTGCAACCTCACCCCATTTTGTCTTGTCTTATCACTAGTCACTAGGGAGAAGAGGCCAGCACCCCCCTCACTACAACCTCCTTTCAGGTAGTTGTAAAGAGCAATGAGTCTCCCCTCAGCCTCCTCTTCTCCAGGCTGAACAGCCCAAGCTCCCTCAGCCTCTTACACAGAATCACAGAATCTTAGGGGATGGAAGGGACCTCTAGAGATCAGAGTTCATCCCCTCTGCCATAGTAGGACCCCCTAGGGCAGGTCACACAGAAAACTCATCCAGACAGGTCTCAAAAAACTCCAAAGGAGACTCCACAGCCTCTCTGGGCATCCTGTGCTCCATCACTCTTACAGCAAGGAAGTTTTTCCTCCTGTTGAGTTGGAACTTCGTGTGCTCTAGTTTGCATCCATTGCCCCTCGTCCTATCACGGGGCACTACTGAAAAGAGGTTGACCCTGTCTTCTTGACACCCACCCTTCAGATACACATATACATTAATAAGATTCCCTCTCAGCCTTATCTAGACTAAATAGCCCCAGGTCTCTCAGCCTTTCATCATAAGGCAGGTGTTCCATAGCAATATTCTGTTCTTAGACAATACATAATATAAATAAAATAATGATAATGTAGAAAGGCTTCTGTAGGTGTTATGACTTAAAGGAAGCTCAGTTTCTAAGTCCTATCCCTCTTCTGCTCTGCAACAGTGGGGTCTCAATGTTCTAAAACATGCAGTACTGCTTTACTATTGTGCATACTTTTTTCAAATTTTTTTTTGCAAGAGATTAGTGCTTGAATGAACAAAAATATTTCAAAGTATCTGCTATGGCATAATTTATCTGTTTGACTTAAGATACAGTCTGATGTGCATTATCAGGCTGTTTTGAAGAAAATTATCCCTGATACTCTGTAGAAAACTAGCCGGTTTTTTTTTCTCATAACTAATCAGTGGAAGAATGAGTATTGAGGATGGAAGGGGGGTCTGTTCCATAATGATCTTATCTTTAAATGACTCTTCTTTCAGTCTTAATGTTTTCTATTTCAATTAGAATTTTCTGAACAATCAACTTTCTGGACTGCAGTAAATTCCTGAGAAATAAGGAGTTTTCTAACAGTGGTTGTTCTGAACCAGTAACTCAAATCTGAGCTGGGCCAGACTTTATTAGATGCTTGAGAACTGTATAAATTCCTTGAGTTCCTGATCTGAAGTTCCTACTCACCCAGTTTTGCCTTTTTTAACAGCTATTATAGAGTTCAACATGTAAAGAAATACTTGGAAAGCGTACTTATGGTTAGCCTTAGGGAATTTGTAGCCATAGGAAATGACTTCAGGAAATGTCTTAGGATGGGCACAAGAGAATAACTTCTACTTCATATCCTGAGCATGTTTGATGTCAGGACATCATCTTTAGTGTCTTACTCTGACCAGATCCAAACTCACTGTTCAATGTGAACAAAACCGCAAAACTTCCAAGTTTTTTCCTTTCTCATACAGGCAAATGAGAGAGTGCTTGTGGAGTGCTTTGATACTTTATATCTATTAGACTCTTGCAGATGTTGAAACAAACTTCCTACTAGCAACAGAAATACTGTTTCTGGGAGGGTTGTACTTCACAGGGTATAATTGCTTTTCCATAATGATGCAGGGGTTTTTTCCAATTATTCTAGTTCCTTAGAAATTTATAGTACTTCAGTCAGCTATAAAAATCCAATAATCAGTCCTTAGACCTTTTTAACTACTGTTGCAGTGTTCTTATTACTGAATATAACAAACAGTGTTACTACCCAGAAAAAGCTTAGTTAAAATCTGTTTCAAAGACAGGGTAACCAGTGCTTGCCTGTTACTTGGATTGGAATGAATAAATGACATGAAAAATAATGACTTGGTTACAGCTAGGAACTCGCTGAAGATAGCCTCTTTGATGGGGAATAGAAGGTATATATGAAGTAGCAGAACCTTTTGATGTAAAACTAAAAATACGTACATTGTTTCTAAGAATTTCCTGATCTTAGTTTTTGTGCTTTTGACTTTTTTTTTGTTACTGCATTCACTTTTTATTGACAGGGTCCTCTTACCTTTTTATTTTACCACAAAGCACTGTACCAAACCTTAACCAGTGCACTTGGAACCCTGATAACATGTCAGGCTTACCCTGCAGTGTGTTTCAGATCTGGGCAGTGTTTACAACCTGATTTGCTTCTCTCATTAGAAATTCTCAGATTCTGTGTAGTTTTTCTTAAGTATTTTCTCTTGCGTATTTTTGCTTACAGGTTTTTGGTGCACTAGCATCTGAACCATTTAAAGTGAGTGATGGCTTTTATGGCACAGGGGAGACATTTATGTTCACTTTTTCTCCAGATTTTGAGGTAAATATTAAAAACTTTGTATGCTTGGTATGCTTTTTTGCTTTTTTTCCGACCATATGCATTATCCTAAGATACTTAATGAATAAATCTAGCAGTCAATCTAAAAAATTCTAGATGTCTGAAAAAATGTCATTGTTCTAATTTTTCCACAGAATCCTGAAGTGCACGGTAAATTGGTCGTGTTTGCATGGTGCAAAACATATTTAACCTGCACTGTTTCATTGTACTGAAGATGTTTGTATTATTCTAAATTCTGCCATGTGTTTGACTGAAAATTAATGAACTACATAATTTTAAAGGTCTTATCATCTAATCTAAATGTATTTTCTCTGTTTTTCTTTTTGTAGAAGTTTCAGTGTTCAAAGATAACTTGTTTTGGAATGATATTATTTTAAACAGAGTAAAATATGAGAGACTTTCGATTTCCATGTATCTCTTCCCTGCATTTTCTGTGTAAACTTGGTAACTTCATTAGATCATAGAATGGTTTGACTTGGAAGGGACCTTAATCTGGTTCCAACCCCCCTGCCATGAGTAGAGAGACCTTTTACCAGACCAGGTTGTTCAAAGCTCCATCCAGCTCGGCCTTGAACACTTTCAGGGGGGGGACATCCACAAGTTCCCTGAGTAACCCAGTCCAGTGTCTCACTACCCTCACAATAAAGAATTCTTCTAATCTAAATCTCTCCTCTTTCAGCTTAAAACCATTCCCCCTCATCCTGTCACACCATGTCTTTGTAAAAAGTCCCTCCCCGGCTTTCCTGTAGTTCAACTTCAGATACTGGAAGGCTGCTGTAAGGTCTCTGTGAAGCCTTCTCTTCTCCAGGCTGAACAACCTCAACTCTCTCAGCCTGTGTCCATAGGAGAGGTGCTGCACCCCTCTGATCATCTTTCTGACCCTCCCCTGGACTGGCTCAAACAGCTCCATGTCCCTCTTGTGTTATGGGCTTCAGATCTGGACAGAATACTCTAAGTGTGATTTCATGAGAATGGAATAGAGGGAGAAAATCACCTCCTTTGTCCTGTTGGGCATGCTTCTTTTGATGCAGCCCAGGATATGGTTGGCTTTCTGGGCTGCCTAGTGCACATCACAGACTCACAGTGAGCTCCTCATCAACCAGCACCCCCAAGTCGTTCTCCTTGGGACTTTTCTCAATCCATTCTCCTCCCAAGTTGTAACTGTCCTTGGGATTGCCCTGATGCAGGTTCAGGACTTTGCACTTGACCTTACTGAACTTCGTGGTTGGCATGGGTCTCCCTCCCAAGCCTGTCAGGGTCCTTCTGGATGACCTCCCTTTCCTCCAGTGTGTCGACCACACCACACAGCTTGGTGTCATCAGCAAACTGGCTAAGGGTACACTCAATTCCACTGTCCATGTTGTCAACAAAGATATTAAACAGTACTGGTACCAGTACTGAACCACTTGTCACTGATCTCCATTTGGACATCAAGTCATCATTGGCCACAACTCCTTGAGTGCAGCCATCCAGCCAATTCCTTATACACTGAGTGGTCCATCCATTGAATCATATGTTTCCAATTTAGAGACAAGAATGTTGTGCAGGACAGTGTCGATTGCTTTGCGCAAGTCCAGATGGATAACATCAGTTTATCTCCCCTCGTCCTCTGATGCTGTGACCACACCATAACAGGCCACCAAACTTGGCAGGCACAATTTGCCCTTGATGAAGCCATGTTGGTTGCCACCAACCACAATCACCTTTTCTATGTGCCTTAGCAGAGCCTTCAGGAGGATCTGCTCCATTATTTTGCTGGGCACAGGGGTGAGACTGACAGGCCAGTATTTCTCCTGGTCTTCCTTTTTCCCCTTTTTGAAAATGGAGATTGTGTCCCCTTTTTCCAGTCAGTGAGAATGTCATCAGACTGCCATGTCTTTTCAAATAGGCAGCTTTGCAACTTCATCCTCTAGTTCTCTCAGGAGCTATAGACTCATCTGGTCAGGTCCCATGTACTTTTGCATTTTCAGGTTCGTTAGATGATCTCAAACCTGCTCATAACCTACAGTGAGGGAATCTTCCTTCTCTCAGTCCCTGCCGTTGTCTTCTGCAACTTGGGTGGTGGGGCAGAGCCCTTGCCAGTGAAGGCTAAGGCAAGAAAGTCATTGAGTACTTCGGCCTTCTCCATGTCCTGCATTGCCAGGTCTCCTGTTTCCTTCTAGAGATTGGCCTCTAGGCACCCACAGTCTGTCTTGTTTCCCCTCAATCCAAAAAGTTTAACTTCCTAGTCTGTTTTGGTTTTCCTTCTTCGTTAGGTTTTCAAATGGACAGGAGACAACATGTTCTTCATTAAAGGAGATATGGACTCTCTTGCTTTTGGTGGAGGAGGGTAAGTTATAGTTTCTTTTCATTATTTGAGTAAGTTGAAAGTGTTTGCACACTTTTGAAAAGAAAGTGCCTTCAGTCCCCTCCTTGCATTTGTGTCTTGGTGTATTCAGAATGGACACAAGATAGTATGACTCAAGGTATGTAAATATGCAAATTAAGTGTCACTAGAACAGGCTTGAATTGAAACTGTATCATCCCAAGACATGCCAGTGTCTTCAGAAGCTATATGCTGTCTCACCCCCTCACCCCCCACGCAAGTGCATAAGCTTTGGGTTGTTTCCCTTATTTGTTATCAGTCTTCTCCTTTACATGTGGGATTACTGTTGTGCCTTTTTCTTAATATTAAATGGAAGGAGCTGAAAACTGAAGAGTTCTGGTTAGTATTTCAGAATATCTGAAAGAGGGATATTCCCAAGTTAATCTTAAATACTAAAAAAAAATAAATCTTTGCAGCTTCAACTTCATCAACAGCTATGAGTTGTGTTCAAAAATGAAGACTAATTACAGTATTCTTTTTCAATTCTGAACATATAAAAAAAAAAGTTTAATGCTTATTCCCTCAGTCTTTTGCTTTAATACATTGTCTGTCTTGCAGAGGGGAGTTTGCTCTTTGGCTTGATGGTGATCTCTACCATGGAAGAAGTCATTCGTGTAAAACATTTGGGAATCATACACTTTCTAAGCGAGAAGACTTCACTATTCAAGACATAGAAATTTGGGCTTTTGAATAAGTGTTTATTTCTACAGGGTATTGTCCCAAACCTGACATGAATCAGTGCAGCTCAAAAATTCCTAGGAGCAATATAATGCACCGTTTTATCTTCTCAGTTTTTTTTAAGTTTTCAGCTTGGCCATCTAGTTATTATTTTGAAATAGCAGGCGCTTTTTTTTTTTCCACACTCTTAACTCTGTAATATATTGTCCTACTTTTTCTAAGCTGTAGACACTTTTACAAAATATAGAAGATGTTGACTGAAAATTAACGTTAGGTACTTCGAGTCTTGCAACCTATTAAATTTTTTATCCTTATTACAGTTGCCTCCCAGGTTTCCCACACACACCTTTCTGCAATCCTGCTAGGGGGCTGCTTCATCGAATATAGGTTATTATTTTTGTATTCAAATTTTGTCTATGAATGAAGTTGCCCTCTGAACCTGTATAAGAAGAAAGCTGCGTGTGGGTATTTGGCAGCAATACTGCAGAGATTGGTCTGGACCAATGATGGGTTAATTCATACGGTGCCACAAACAGATGAGAAGCCTGGCATTCCTTCTTACCACATACGAGTACATACGGTGAAGTTAGAAGATGTCCAAAGTCAACAGTGCCACTTGTCTTGTTTATTGTTCATGTTTAGAAAAAAGTCAGTTAATACATGTTCTAGCTGCATGCAGATTGTATTTAAAGAGTGTTTTGCACATGCTGTTAATGATCTGCAGGTTTGGGACAAAGACTGACAGTACTGAGCTACATGGAAAGGACTTCTAAAATACAAGGGAATGTAAGAATATGATAGTTCCACAAAATTAAAAGGCTAAAGCAAGCAGAACTTGGTGAACAATTTGTAGCTATAGTAGGGCATTAAAAGTACAGAAACAGATGCATCCTTCTTCAACATAAAGTGTCAGATATATACTGTTATACTGTTGTAGCCTTGTAGCACATCAACTCCAAGAATATAGCTTATTCCTGTCCAAAGAAAAAATTAGTTGTGATGTTTTTGAGTGGGTCTATGTTGTAAATCTACAGTTAGCACCAGCTCTGATTAAAATGAAATAATGTACTATAGGTAGACAATATTGTAATTCAGTAGACTTGTGGAATATGCAAACGTACTGTCATGTGACCTCAAAAAAAAAAAATAAATGACAGGCTAGAATACAGTTCCAGTAGCTCTTGTCCACTTTTGTAGGAAAATCGATAAGCCATTGTGGCAATAACAGCTCAACAAACTGTTTGTTTCAAAGCTTTTATTCTATGTTCTGCAAAAACAAAACAACAACAACAAAAAAACCAACTAAAAAAATTGCTGTTGAGTGTGACAGTGACTGACATTGTGCTGAAATTTCAGCTATTTCAGATGAACATTGTATATTATCTTGTAAATTAATGTTCAAAGTAGTTTTGTTATTATAGAAAAGTGTTGGTTGACGGGTTTGCTTATAGCACTTTAAATTATTCTAGAAATGGAATAAAAGCCAAATGGGTTGGCTTAAGTAGATGTAGTTGTATATTATTTCAAACTACTCACATCTCTGGAAAGTTTTAAAAATTAATTTGAAGACAGTTTACTGCTATGGTATTGAGAAAGGGCAGATGTTTCATCTATAATAAGCTAATGCTCAATATTAATAGAAATACAGGGCTTTGTTTCCTGTCTCTATGTATAGCTCTCTGTCCTTATTAGAACTTAGTACAATGTCTAGACTAAATGTTTACAAAATAAGGAACTGTAAATAAATGAAAATGGCTTTTCTCCCCTTTGGTCTTCCACAGCAGTATTATTGTCTTTGTGGAGTTATGACTAATTATTACAACAAAACCAAAATCCTGTAGTGGATTTGAAGTACTATAAGGTCACAGTGATGTATAGCAAATAAATCTAAATATATGTAAAAAATAAACTTGAGTTGGAGTTTATTTAGATGTTGGTGTTTTCTTGGAAGTGCAAATGCAGGTTCTTGTTGTTCATTTAAAAACTTTACTAAATGTATGGGATGTTTTTTCTCATCCTTCTGGGGATTTTTTGTTTTGAAAGCCCAGTGGGAAGCAGTGAGAGTGAAATATTGTCTTCAACCATTTTCAAGGGAAAAAAGGGCATTTCAGATTATCCTTGATGACAAAGCCCATTAATTGAAGTACTTGGTCTCTATCCTAAGCTCAAATTTCAAATAAAGCCTATTTTATATTTTAAATGCTACTGGGAATAATTTTATAAAGAATTATACTTTGAATATTTTTTTTTATAAAAGCACAGAAAAACTTCAGTAGCTGAATGCCCATGAGCATAGGTCCAGTCTTGGAAAGACATACAGGAAAATAAAAGTGGAACTCAACTAGTATAGTGAGCAGCACAATAGCCATCACACTTGTACAAATACTGAATTAGTTAGGGAACAGAGGAAGACATTTCAAAGTTTAAATGGATGTTGTAATACTAAAGATGTGACTAGCTGTGTAAAGGATCTACAGAGGGTAATGCATGTTGTCAGTTAATGGAAGACCGTTCATTTTGTTAACTAAAGGTGCAGTGAACTTTCGTATGACACATGTAAGAGATCGTATAGGGGAGATCACAGTGCTATCTTCATGTACTGCCTGCATTCCGCTCCAAATGAATTTTCTGTAGTATAATTCCTTTCCATTTTTCTTGGCAAGGTTTGTTTTTGTGTTTGTAAAGAGTTGAGGTTTGACATACATTGAAGGCTTTATCAGCTACATTTTTAAAGAGTTTGGTGCCAGAAGACACTGTCTCATCATGCAGTACCCAGGTATATTTATTGACTTACTTGGTGTTTTGCTTAGATACCTGAGATTCTTACCACGACATCTTTCAACTCTAAATCTTATTTATGTTAATTACTGCTTTTGTATACTCTGCAAAAGAATGTAATTTATCATGTATGGTTTGTGCTTGCAAGCTTCTGCTCACCTATATATAATTCAGTTGATTTTTTAAATATATACAGGAGTTACCGTGTTTGCATAAATTCTAGTTTTTGAAGATGAGTAAAAACATTTACTGTTCACTCAGTTTCAAATTTAAAAATAGCCTTGATTTGAATACTCCCCAGTATTCCTCATTCAGGACTTGAATCTTAAATCTCACTTATGTTCTTCCTTTGTAAATGGATGCATGTCATCAGGCTGTTCTTTCTGTTGTCACAACTGTAGGATACTCTCCTATTTCTCCCCTTAAGAGTAGATGCAACTGCAGCGTGAAGCAACGCTACAGTGTGGTGCTGGAGCAGAGAGAGAGGGTCCTGCTGTGTGAATGGTGCAC
>NW_009970723.1:12888780-12904710 GCF_000747805.2 Chaetura pelagica
ACTCTTTCTGTAGTGTGTACAGACCAAAGTGGTCTTGTGGCACTAGCACCCATGTCTGGGCTGTTTAAGCTCTGATTTCTGCTGTCCTGCTTGTCTGACAAGCTTCGTGATCCTTGTTGAGGTTCTGTTGTAGTAGTTACTCTGCTAGTCGTAGACATGCTGTTGAACACTAAGCTGCTTTCAGTGTGCCCTTTGGTGGGAGTGACTGGTTGAGATGTTGGTGTGGTGCAATGCATACATCACGCTGGCAGCAGGACTTGCCAGTGTTCTGTGGTCAGTAACAATTGAACAGCTTGCCACAAATGTTACGCTTTCCCCTACAGATAATTGTATTTCAGCAGCCTTCGCTTGTTTTAAAAATGAGCTTTAATGCTGAACCTTGTCCGTACAGAAACTTTTTAAAGAAGGAATTTCTGCCATGGAGGAGGGAGCTGATTTTCAGTGGATGGGATCCAGTCTACCATCCATTCACTTCAAGCCACTGCAGCTTCAAGCAACTTGAAAAAATACAAAAGCATGAATGTCAAATTTATTTCTTTTGATTTAAATTCCATGCTGTCACTTAATCATGGAAGGTACATTCAGAGTTTGGAAAATATACCTCACAATTCTTACAGAGGATGAGACGAGGTTTTTGATAGCAAGGACAGAACTTTGCTTTCCTAGTAAACTACAGTTCTCTCTGCTGCATTCCATGAAGGAGAAAACAGGAAGGTTCCACATCTCCTCTGTCCCTGAATTGCAGTTCAGCTGAGAACTTCACCTGCAGTTTAGTCCGTCCTCACCTCAGTTGCCCCCAGTATATGCATATGCATTTTATTAAACTATTAAAGGGTAGTCTTGTCCGTAATGACTTCTGGTGGGTGAACAGGAGCCTGCAGAAAAGTCAAATGTCAATGATCTGTTGCTCACAAATGTTTGAGGGTATGAAACTTATGTATCACAGTATTAACTTAGGTGCAGGTGTACCTGTATTTCAGATGTTAAGAGTAGGTCAGGACAACAGTTGCCTCTGGAGTAATTACTTAACTTTCCCTAATGAACCTGGAGGAAGGTGTCAGCATTGGAGAATGCCAGCAGTATTCAGTTCAAATCAGATGTCTGGCTTCCCATGTTGTATGGGGCAAGAGCAATAAAATGCTGAAGCTAAAGCTGATTGTGACCTTGCCAGCCCAGCCTTTTTTGTCAGTAGGCATGCACCAGGGCAGAGGTGACTCTCATGTGAATGAAAAGTGTTGGCAACAATTTCTGCCTTCTTTTCATGTAATTGCTTCTTCATTGGAAGCACTGCTCAGCAAGTAGAAGATAAAGGAGAAGAGGCACTCCATGGTTCCATCTTCCTATTAAACAGGTAGGAACAACTGGAAAAAATTAATTTATTTTGCTGTTTCTACAGGCTACTTTGTTGGATCAAGACCTAAGCCAGGAAGGTGATTTTGATTCCTACTTGAGCAGTACATTACTAGTTGTATTCCAAACATTTTCCTGAGGGTGAAGTAGCAGATGGCATGGACTTAACAGCAAAGCATCAACCCTTCTCACATGCTGTAAACATGCATAATGCTGAAGACCTCTTAGAGGTCTACTTCAGTTTGAGTATTTCAGTACAAACTTTGACTACGACTGTCTCAGGTCAGTGAATGGAACTAGATGGAATTGATTCCTCACACAGTGGTGAGATGCTCTTGAGCTACAAGTCACACATGAACACAACACCGACAAAAAGCATTTGCGGTGAGTTGGATCTCTGTGTTGTCCTGTGGTAGGATGAGGATTCTTATGAGCAGAAATATATAATTCACTTAACACTTGCATGTCTTAAGTGTGTATTCTTTGTACAGGTATTTTATAGAAGGACTTTCATTTCCATGTGTTCTGAAGTCTTGTTCTGGTGCTTTGGACAGAGAAACCTTCACAGGGAAATACATTAAATGCTGGTGAAAAGGAAAATGTACTTAAATTTAAAAAAAAAAACAACTTACTGATGTTTTATTTCACAAGACATACACACAGACTTCTTTAGTGTGTCAGAGGAATAACCCAAGAAATCGTCAATTAAGGGTTTTATTTATCGTTCATGTACTCATTTGACAACCAAATTTCCTCAAGACAATTTAAACATCTGCGAAGGTCATTATATAAAGACATAAAGAATAAGGTAAGAATATGCAGATAATGATATGTAAGTATTGCACTCAAAAGGTCAGTTTTGCAGGTCAGCTTGAGTAGTCTGAGAGATCTCGAGAAAATATTAAGTTCTGCTGAATCCATCTTACAATGATTTTTTTAGTTCTTTAGGTTCACCACATACAACTGTGTCTAAAATATTCATTACTTACACAGACTTACAATATGCATAGTCATAAGTTCTTGTATCACTGACTTAGAGAGTATTTTACTTATTTGTCCATTAGAGTTTCAAACCAGAGTATAGGTACTCGTAATAAGATCGCAATATTTGTTTTATCACAGAGACAAGATGTTTTCATACATATTTTCTTCTGTAAGAAGGTATTTGCTCTTTCTGTTTGAAAATCTTTTTTTGGGGGTGGAGAAAAAAATGCTTTTTGATTATGCAAATTACTTGCCCAGGCATCTCGTTCTGAAAAATGTTGTTTTAAATTAATCACATTTTTAGTAGGATAGCTATTTTTGCAGGAGTAGTTTAGAGAAACAGTGATCTATATAATCCAGTAAGCATTAGAAACCTTACAGATTTGTGTCTCAGATTTATACATAGTACAAACAATTTTAAAAACTAGAAGTATCAGTTCATTAGCATTTACCCCTCTTCAGCATCACCTGGACCAAAATATATTATTTTTGTGACATCAGAATGGTTCAGCTGACAAGTGCTGTAAAAGCAGGCCAGAGTTTCTCTGTAATATGAACACCATTTTCCTAAAGTTTGTTGATTCCAGTTTCAAATGGTGTTTGTGTCTTTTCTTAGAGAAGCATATTTCAATGGAGGAGGCCAATTGTAGAAACTTTTTTCTTATATACAACAGTACAAGTACCTGACTGTTTTCGTTATGTTGCATGTTGTTTTCCCTTATATTTATAAAGACTGTTTACATAGGTAATTATATGATGCATTGCACAACATTTCATAGGAGGTATTTTCTGTGTGACTATCAAAATTTTTTTCTGTGCGCATTACATTCTATTGGGAGTTTTCTCTCCAACATCCATAATTCTAGATACAAAACTAATAAATTAGTTCTAGAAATAACTTTATATACATAAAATATAAAACTGCATTTATAAAAAGCTATTTTGTCTAAGTTTGTATGTGATATATAAGAGAAAATTGTCACTAGTTGCAACCAGATAATAACTGCAGTAGTATTTGAGTATCCTGCTTGTAAAGGAAACAAATGTAGTATCCTTGATTCTGTATTCAAACTATTCTAAATGCATTTAAATAAATTATTTAGAAAATACATGCATAAGATCACTTTCATGATGAAAAACTTGGTCATATTTTATATTGTCACTGAACTGCTGATCTGGCATGGTTTATATTCCTGATATCCCAGTTTAAATAACTGGGAAAATCTTGAATGTAAAAACACATAACAATTGGAATTCATTTGTTGTTATGGGTTTTAATAATCAGCTGCTTATGTTCAATATGGATTTTTCTCTTTATTTTTCATGTAGTAACCAACTGAAGTGTCCTTCAAGCCCTTCTAGTACAGAGAAAAATCCATTTGAACGCTTGCATTATCATGCAGTAGTTATAAAATATGTAGTTAGAAAAATGCTCATTATCACTTGTAGGTGAGCAGGGGAGTCTTGTATTCAAAATGTGCAAATGCTAATAGCAAAGGAGAAGTAAAGGGAGGCTTTACAAAACAAGTTGTTCTGGTTGTAGCATGCTTATTTTAATAAAGTAATTATGACATTATCATCCCTTCCTTGCCATAACATTTCTCCCTCAAAGTTCACCAGCCCATGTTTCCTGGCTCTCAGGAGAATCCCAACAACCTTGTCTGAAATACGAACGTATCTCTCAAAGAGTTCCCCGAAAGTGACCTGGATCTTGCCGTCGGGCCGTGGTTTAGCCATTGACTCGATGATGAAGCACATGTCTCTAATCTCCCGGTGGATGTGGGCCTCGGCTCTCTTGGCCCTTTCAGCAGTTTTGGTTCCTTCCTTTGGACGGCCATAGCCTTCATCTCCTTTGTGCAGGCGTGTGGACATGGCCAACTCATGGTCAAATTCCTCGCTGAAGGGATTCAGCTTCTGTGTTGCCATGTGCTGGTCAGCCCATTCTTGCCATCTATCCTTCAGGCTGTTGACAGCGCTGTGTTTCCTGTGGGCTTGGCTGCGTGCTCCTTCACTAAACCTGCTTGCCCTGAAACAAACAAAAGGGCATTTGACCTTTGCATTTCATCATTTAATTGCATGGTTCTGCTACTAATCTCTTCTGCTAACTTGGTTTCTGTGTTTTTCCAGATGAGATGCTAACCACCAGGTGGCACGAGTTCACTACTTCTAAATGAGGTTTTTGGGGGCTTTTAATCCAGGTTCTAGTTTGCACTCAAAAACAAATTTGCTGGGGACACCTCAATCTCATCTATGCTACCACCCTTCAGCCTAGATCTGAGCTTGTTTTGACAAACTTTTGCCCAGAATGGCTTAATTCTGATGGGATCAAAACAGTATCTCACTGATCACCTGCGCTTTCTATACCTTTGATCAGTCAGTTCCTCGTTTCTGACTGTCTAGAAGAGCCTTAAATCTGCCTCCCTGATGTTGGAAATGACAATAACTAGAAGTGTATGGACTGGGTCCTCAGCTATTAAATGAAAAACAGAGGGTAGGACTAGAAAAATCTGTCCTCTGCAATAGACATTGATGTTTAAAGCAACAAAAAGCTAATAGCATGCAGTAGCTTTGCCTATGCTTATAGATTTTAAGTATGATTCTAAGCAAGTGTCTAAACAAATTCATATTCTCACTGTCAGGGTACATGCCTGATAGGAACTTAGGGCTACTGAGATTTGTGTCAAGGTCAAAGGATGACAAAAGACCAGTGATCTTCCTGATTTGTGTGTGTGTGCATAGCGGCATCTTATTGCTGCATGACTGGTCAGACAAATTGTTGATACTCTTTCCTCTAGCGGCCAATCTCACGTGGTGTGGAGAAGCTATAGATAGTCTGAGCTAATCTTTGTGCTGTCCACATCCTGTCATTGTGTCTGTACAGAGCTCAACTGGGGCGTGTGTTGTGCTGTGGCTGTGCCAAAGTAATTTGTTTTCTAATATTTTTACTTCCCAGAAGGCTGCTCTGAAACCTCCCCTGTAATGTCTGTTAGATATTAACAGTTACACTGGAGAACCAAATACAGTCAGACAAACAGTACAGAGGACTGCAAGCCTGCAGAAAATTGTTTCCCTGCTGTTTAGGTATTCCTTTGTTTTCTACTAAACCCCTTGAAAGAAAGAATAGGAGCGACAGAGACGTTCTGAATTCAGATCCATGCACCAGAAGGATGCCAGTTCTGGGCAGCCGTGTCACAGCTAGGGGAAGAACTGCAGACGTTTAGAGTCAGGGATAGAAGAAGCAGTAGAAGAGCAAGACCACTCTGTTGGAGTTGCCATTAGCTTGGCATAGCTATTTTGAGAAACTGTACTTTAGCTCCAAAATACTCTTCCCCATATTGATGGTGAAAAACATCAGGACACTTGAGCACACACATGTTGCCAAGTACACGAACCTTCCTTCTGTGGTGTGACTGCAGAGAATCCTGAGAACAGGCTGTGTGTATGTACCTGTGGTTTTGTTCATGTAAGTGATTAACAAGTAGATTTTTTCAGGAAAGCATTACAATACATCAGTGGGGTTAAGTTAGGTAATTTTGTTTCCCAATGATAAACCATCCCTAGAAGTGTTCAAGGCTAGGTTGGATGGGGTTCTGAGCAACCTGATCTAGTGGGATGATCTTTAAGGTCCCTTCCAACACAAACCATTCTGTTATTCTATTATTGTTACATTTTTGTTGTAATTGAGGTTACTTACAGATTTTATCTACTGTAAGTGTATTCAGTTTTCCCACTGCATGTGTGAAATCCTGGGTTTGAGGTTCTACATTCTGGGAAAGGACAGTGCATACAGTCTATCCTGAAGGCAGGGGCTACAAACTTAAAAGCTGTAGGTTGATGAAGGTTTTTTTTTACTTTGGCCATTCACCATTTGCTCCTTGTGGGGGATGACTAGTCAGCTGCATAGCAAAACATCATTCTAATCTCCAATCAAAATAGTTAAAGTAGCTCCATATGTTCAGACAGCTGAGCTAAAAAGAACTGTATGGTTGATATCCAGGACTATGTTAGTCATAATCTGATGCTGGTCATAGTGCTCATCAGTTGTGAGGTGTAAAACTCAAGTAGTGGGAATGATGCTGCCTGCCTGCAAAGGCACCACTAAGACTTTTCTGGCATTTTCATCAGTGCTAGTCCCAGTTTTCATTTCTGAAATGGCGATTAGGATACAATATGAATCTACTGGCCCTGATCCCCCGATTTCCTGCTGCCTTGCTCTTCCCTTAGGCACAGGCTGATTGGGTGGGTGAAAACCCTCCTGACTCCTTTCAAACTGGCTCCTGTCCAGCTGGCGTTGTGCGTGTGGGTGATGGACACAGAGTAGAAGCAGTGAAGATTCAGGCCCCACCACAAGATGGCTCCTGGTAGGAACCCAGCCTCTTCCCTCCCATGGGCTTGGGCAGATGAGCATTGCTGAGCCCTGCGTGGCTCAAGCTGTGCCTCCAGCTTCCCTCCCTGCCCAGCGGAGCGGGCGGGCAGCACAGAGGCTGCACTTTGGCCACCCCTCAGTGCTCCCTGGACTCAGGGACTGCACTCTCCTTCATTGAAATTTTACAGCTACATGTGAGGTTTTGCACCCAAACTGTTCAGGTTCAACCACACCTTCCTTCCTGCTGTCTTTGTTCCAGGGCATTGCCAAGTTTGTAAAACAGAGGGCTGGAACAAAGCATGTTGTGTCTATGTTACAGCTGCCTACAGTTTCCCATCTTGCAGCCTTGGACTTATGGATCTTCCAATCTTTTACTGGCAAGAGAGTGATGAATTAGTTTGGTATCTGCTCATTGGCAAGTCTGGCCACAGCACAGCTGTTTGTAGCTGTCTTCTGGAAGGGGAGTTGTGATAGAGATCTCTGGGAAAGGAAATGAGGAGAATTTCTACCAGCCTCTGCTTTTCCTCTGCTCTTCTGGGAGACTTCCCAAGGTCTGCATGTCTGTGACTGAACTCTACTTGTTTATTACCTGGCCTCCAAATTTAAAACACATGTGGAATTGTGTAGTAATCTTAAAGTGTGAGCACCTTACTGAATGAGGTATTACTCAAAACTGTCTAATGCAATGCATTTGCTACTTAATTCAAAATTTTCAGTAAAGCCTGTAGTAACTCTGTAGGTAAATAACAGATTCTGCTTCTTTTTTCCTCACACAGTTTACTGTCAGGAACTTTTACTTCAACAATATATTCAAATAATGTACTTCCCTGCTGCCCACATATGATAGTGTACTGAAAGAGACCTTGACTTTGAAGAATCAATTGATAATTCAAATGTTCTTTTTGTCAAATTGTTTATAATATAGAGCATGAGTCCTGCAGGTGTTGAATCAGGCTGGATGCTTTCTGATGTGTTTGAGGTCCCAGGTCCTGTGAAAGTTTTCATTCTTTGGCTTGATGAATTACAAATCTATGGAAAGCTTCCGAAGAAAAGCAGTGAACCCAGCTTTTGCTAAGATGTACTTAAAAGTAATTCCTGCAATGTCTATTTTGGACATTCTCTACAAATCACCCCTGACAAGATTTACAATTTGTACTAAAATAATAATTTATACTAAAATAATAAGTATTTGGAAATATTGTCAAGTATATTGCTTTAGACTTAACATTTGTTGGAATAAATTAATAATTGTGGTTCTTAATGAGGTAAAAAATGTTATTTTGGAATATGAACTAAAGTATCAAGAGGTAAGTAGTGATTTTGATGAAGCAGTATATCCAGTGTGAAAATTAAATAAAATTAACATTTCCCAAATGACACTTCCTGTCTCTACTATCTATATAGTATGTAGGCCATAGTCTCAAGGTTATAGTCAGGTGTTATTGACTACCTGCTTCAGCATGGAGAGATATATGAAAGGTTTCCTGGATTTTTTTTTTATTTTTTTTTTTTTTCTTCAAGAGTAATAGTTTATCTTCAATCATTTCCCCACCTCCACCCCCCCTACCCTCTCATCTTCCTCATGGAAACCTGTACCTCTCTCAGGGTCTCTTGATCATTTGTGATCATGTAATAAATTTTACTTACAGAGATGGCATAGGTCGTTTAATCCTCACAGCTGTCACCTCTCGGTCGCTGTCTTCTTGCTCGAGTTTGTCCTCTCCTTCCCCATAGCCACTGTCCACTGTATCTATGCTGTCACGATGGCACTTAAGTAGCAGATTTTCCTTAGCCTCCCTGTTGTCCTCTTGTTCCACCTGTTTCCAGCCCTTGGTCAGCTCTGACACCATGTTTGAACACTTTCTCCTCATGGTTGGAGATAATTTGCCACTAAGAATTTTGTCAATAGCACTCGATTCTTCTTTGAGCTTGGTCATCTCTGAATTGCTATTGTTATTCTCATACCTTTCACTGAGGAGGCTAACGTCACCTCCCCGTTCATAGGCTTTGCTTACAATGGTTTTGGTCACCTCTTTGCTTTTAATGCTGAACTTCTTGAGGGCTTCATCTGATTCCCTTGAATTTTTTTCAGCATCTCTTACTGTCAGTGATTCCTTGGCTGAGGATTTTTGCTCATCTTTTCCTTGGTCCCTCTTGACAGATGGAATTGACCATTTTTCAAAGGGTCTTTCTTGGACAGGCTGAGCTGATGAGTCTTCTGCAGGGAGGACCCATCCAGAAGGCTCTTGAGCTTGCTTTATGTGGTGGTCAGATGCCCACTGCTGCCAACCTTGTGCCAAGCTGTAGACTCCGCTGGCCATTTGGATCTTGTGGACAGCCCTTTTGGGAGGAGTAGTGCTTGACTTTCCTTCAGGAGCCACATCACTGTCTGCTGCCATGCTGGCTTTTCCTCTTCTTATGCTGAGCACCTTCTGAATGAGCTTCCTGAAGTGAATAATGTCTGCTGAAGAGCGCTACAGATATTTAAATAGAAGCGGGAGCAGTGTGCCCATGGAAAATATGTGAAACACTTCTCACAAAGATATAGTATCCTCAACGTTGCAGAGTCTTTTTTTAAACTGCAGGGTTGTATTTCATCACGGCAGATGAATGATGCATGATGTAAACAGGGTGACACAGACCTGCACTGGAAATAGTGGGACATTAACAGCTCCTTTAGTCCCCTTTCCCTAGGAGTGCTCAGTTGTCAAGTTGTTGGCAAGGGTCTTGTTCTCCTGGAAAGGCAGAACTTTGGTCAGAAATGCTAAACAGTGCCTGAAACTGCTAGCTGTGACATGCTGTCAATTGCTGACAATGTTGGCCAGAAACCTCTCGTCATCACAAGTAAATAGTGGCCTTCGTCAGGGAGTGTAAAGCCAGAAGCAGGCTAAGAATGCGAAATGTTTAGATGCATTTTCTAAAAAAAAAGGCTAGGTAATTTCTTTTTATTGCTCATATGTCCAAAGAAATCCAGGTTTTAATTTATTTTTTTTTAAAGGTACTTATGTACTCTGTTCCCAGTCATAATCTATATATGACTGTCTATTTAGAACGTGCCTTCAGGGGGGTCCAGGAACACTATTGTGTTTGGTGTCAGCACTAAGAATGAGGGAATCACTGTCTCTAGTATGGGCATTAATATAGTTAGTCTGACTTGATCAGATAGATAAACATCTCCTAATTTTAGGATTTAAAAAAATAATAATAAAGTATAGCCTATTCAATTCCTGACTTCTTTTTAAAGAAAGTTCTGTATAAAACTTGGTGTTTACTTGTATATTATTTACCCCATAATTATGTTTAATTGCATATACACTATAGAATTGTTACATAATAATAAAAGAGACATTTACTGAGATGCAGTCCTGTGCTATCATATTCCTCAGTAAAAGAGACATTTACTGATATACAGTCCTGTGCTATCATATTCCTTAGTATATTGTTTCCTAAATAGGAAGGGAAAATGGCATTGCTTTTTGCATCCATCATACCTTGCAGCTTGCATAATGACCTGGGGCACTTGCCATGTGGCACTCTGAGGCACTCTGAACTTCAAGGAATTCTGTTGGCTTCATTGGTGTAACACCAGAGATAAATATGGACTCCTGGTACTCTGCCATTTTCTCTTTTCTCTATTAAAATCTGGGCTGTTTTAAGTAGCTTAGGTCATATCTAGCTCTTGTTTAATATTAGACTATATAATACCTTGGACTTCTAGGCGGAATTCCTCATTAATCTGTGCAGTCATTTCCTCTTCAGAGCTGATGACATAATATAAACTGGTGTTGCTGTCAGGTATTTATTCATACTGTTATTTTAGAAAGAAATGTGTCACCTCTCTATAATATGGTACAATCTCAGCTATGACCAACTGCATCATAACTGTGAAATGGCATTGTGAGGTGTACTGGTGCAACTTGATGAAGAAGCATCTGTAAGCAAACATTGATTTTGATGGCTTTTCAAGGCTAATCAGGAATGAGAGCTTGTGTTTCAAAAGTACACATGCATGCATGCACATACGGTGGTTCATTTTCCCTTGTGTGCAGGGAAGATGCAGAGTGAAAGAATGAGGCACATGCAGAACAGGAATGTGATGCTAACTTGTTACATCGTTCCAATGATTTATTGAGTATAAGGATGGACAGATCTTTAGGAATGAGATAAAAAACACATACAGTGGAAAGGGGTGAGGCCAGGGAAGGAGCACAGCACTTTAAGCCCCTATTACTGCTGAAAACAGACAAATCCCACTCTTTCTGGGACAGTCTGTCTTTGTGAAGACTGCTGTATTCTTCCTCAGTCTTCTAAGTTCTTCCTAATTTTCCTTGGTTTTCATGATCCCTGACCATATTTTTGCCAGCTGCTGGGTGTTCCATGCTACATCCTCATCTTTCTTCAAGTGTGATGCCCAAAATGGGGAGGGTGTTCTGGTTTAAACTTACCCATGGAGCAGAAAAGGAACAGATGTCTTGCATGCTGCACTCCTGTTTAATATTCTATTTGTAATCCCCAAAGTTTCCAAAAACTTTCCTGCTACGTGGCTATCTGTATTCACAGAGCTGACTGTTTCTCACTATGTGACCATCTTTGTTGTTACTAAATTGTGTTCTAATTTGTTCAGATAACTTTTTCAATTTGTCATGACCAATTTGTTTTTTAATTCCTGTTCCAGTGTTCTTGCAATTTGATTAATATTTCATAAATGTCCTGTCTATTCCACTTCTGGAATCACAAATCAAAATAGCATGTAAGTATAAAGGAGACTCGGTTAGTACATTCATTTTGATAGATATTGCTATTTATTTTTGTGTGGTTCTCCAGTTAATTTTATATTCATCTAATGTATGTTCCAGATGAGATATACATTTTTTTAAAAAACACCTGACTAATGTGAAGATGTGTAGCATCTTCTGCTCTTGCCCATCTTTGGAGGTTGGACCAGATGACCTCTGGAGGTCCCTTCCAACCTCAACCATTCTGTGATCCTGGGATCTTCCAAAGCCTGCTACATTGCTGTCAAAAAAAAATATTTAAGATTACTTTAACATAATTTGCCAAATCAAAACTGCTTGTAATTGATCTTGTTATAAAGGCCTGTGCTAGGTAAATGTATGTAATTACTGTTGAGGTTCTAGGACACTTTGGTTCTCATACAGTATTTGCAAGTAATTGCATTGAAATTCATGGTACTAAAAAAAATTACATTCCAGAGGAATGTTTAGAAATTACAGCATATTTCAAAAAAATTGTTAATAAAGAGACTTTTTTTTCTAATGGAGTTGACCTTAGTGTATTGGTTGTAATTCCACAGACTTAGTGCTTACACAGTCTAGAAAAATGACAGTGAAAAGCTACAAATGAAAAACACCAAGATTACAGATATAAACTACTATTAAATCCATATTTTACAACAATATATTAAATGTTTAAATTGGTCACTATTTTAAGCTGAATTTATAACATCACATTGTCCAAAGTGCCAGTGAAACTCTAATGTAATTATTCTGAGGATAACCAAATTTATGATGCTTAATTCTAGGGTGTTCAATGATGTTGCCTTGAAAGCGTTGAATGGCACCTTATTTTGTATGGTGATGTTGCCAGCATGAAGTTAATAAGAAAACTATAAATAATGGCTGAGTCATCCAGTCAGATTCTTACTTTGTAGGTTCTTTACTTTATAAATGTTTTACTGCTGTTAAGAGTAGACTTTATTACTTCTTGGTTTTAAACTATTATTATTAGTGGAATAACAGGCCAAGACTACCCCTAAATTGTTGTGCCTCCTGTCCCTACTGGCACTTCTAACAGCCAATAGCCATCCCTTAGGGCACAGGTGTGGTTCAGGCAGGCTGAGCCTGGACCACACTCTTTCTGTGTTTACTATGCCTCTCAGGGTGTATTCTGATGCACAGCAAGGGCTTGGTGATGATGTCTGTGTCTTGGGCTTTCAGAAGTTCAAAATCTATGCTTGAAGTCAGAGTTGAGGGACCACTTCTTGCAGAAAGTATATAGGGGGAATAGCAACTGGAGAAAGTAAGTAGATGAGCAGGCTTAACACAGATGTTGAAAGTTGTAAACTTCCTTTTCTTTGCTACTGGCTTCCTGCAGTTCTGGGATTTAATCTCTGACACCTTGAGACAAGCCTGCACATGTTCCTAGGACGTTGTTGCTTGGTTTCATTGCTGCATTTCAGTTAATACCTCCAATTTCTGGAATCCAATGTTGCAAAGGAGGAGCTGAGAGGTTTCCAATATCCATGTTAAAAGTTGGGATGCTTTTGTTGTGTGTTTTTTTTCAATGAATAGATGATTTTCTGTATATTTATATACTGTTTAAAAATCATTTCATTTTCTCTATCATGCTGTGGAATCGTAACACTCTCTGGGAGACCAGTGTGTCATATATATTTTTTTATTATTTTTTTTTTTAAGGATGCTTGGTTTTAAATGTAGAACTGTATCCTTCATCCATCACAGAATCATGGAATTTCCAAGGCTGGAAAAGACCTTTAAGATCATCAGGTCCAGCCTATGATCTAACACCACCAGATTGGCTAGACCATGGCACTAAGTGCCACATCCAGCCTTTCCTTGAACACATCCAGGGACAGTGCCTCCACCACTTCCCTGGGAAGTCTGTTCCAATGTCTAATCACCCTCTCCTTGAGGAAATACTTCCTAATATCCAACTTAAACCTCCCCTGGAGCAGCTTGAGGCCATGCCTTCTTGTCCTGTTGCTAGTTGCCTGGAAAAAAACCCCAGCCCCCACCTGACTACAACCTCCCTTCAGGTAGTTGAAGAGAGTGATAAGGTCCCTTTACCTTGTCAGACATTGACATAAGTTATTCAATATTTTTGATGTCTTAAAATGAGGAATTTAATTTTCAACCAATTTTGAGTGTATGAAAGAAGCTATCTTCCTCCTCAGAGCTAATGGTGAATAACACAAACAAGCTGTGTTTCATGCTGAAGTATAACCAGCTGCCATTATCAATAGGAACCTCAAGACTGAATTTTCTCAAAGTATGTTGTATCAGAGCATCATACGTTGCCAGTGACCACAGAAAACCTGGGCATAGAACTACAGTTCTGGATTTCTTTACGTTTAGAGTTCAAGTCTGACATATCACCTTTAACACCAGTAATGAGCAGCTGTGTCTCATTCTGTGTGGAGGTTTGTATTCAATCAAGTTGTCTAAGAAATGGACTGCTCCTGAGCCTCTGCACTGGGTCTGGTCTAGCCATTAGCAGAAAGCAGTCCTTGCATTCCCTGGTGCAGTTCCTTGTGTTTGCATCCTATATATACCCATAGCCTTTTTTGCTGGAATTCTTTTGTACTGAGTAAACTATCCCTGTGTAATTAACAGGGAATCTTGAATCTGCTTTCAATTATATGTCATTTCAGGCTTCAGCTATATGAGGGATCAGGGCTTATCCATGACCTATCATGACATCTCTGCTTCATGAAGAAAATACACTCAACAAACTGCCAGGAAAACCCTGGTCAGAGCCAGGGTTGAAAGACTCTTGGGTTGTGGCAAAAAAGGGGGTTAGCGGGTGGGGAGAGAAGACCCACCATCCAGTAGCAGCAACTATACCTCATGAATTGTAGAGCAAAACCCCAGAGCTTGTCTCACTCTAGGTGAGATGGACTTGAATGCAAGCCAGCCACATAATAAAAAACAGCCCTGTAGAATCTGAACTGGCTGAAGATGAGAATTCAGCATAATTTTTCACCTGCGTCTGGTAGAGAGACCTGGCTGAGACAAACCCAACAGAATACAGAGTTGCATCCATGTATCTTCAAGTTCCTATACAAATTGATAATGAAGTGGCAAGACTTTGCTGTCTTGAATATATTACTCCTCTAAAGTTGTCTTCATTTTATAGAAGAAGAAAACTAAGATTAGGTTGTAGAGCCTTAAAGCACTTTGGCACTGTCTTCCTACTTTTGCATATAGTGCCCACTGCTTTTCTTGGGAGTTAGATGCCTGAAAGGAATCCATGCAGTTTAATCAAATTCATACCAGAACAGAAAGTGGAGGTAACCTTACATGCATTCAGCCTCATTGTACCTTCAAGCATAAATACATCTTTTATCTGAATATTTGTGGGGAGTGAAAAAAAAAAGGAACAAACAGTAATAAAACAATTTTATTTAAAATTATAAGCAAACATTTGCAGGAAATAATTTGCATTAAGCTTTCAGTTCTGTTTGCATTGCGAGGGAGTTTCTGAAGATCATGACAACAAATACATTGCTATTCCAGTTTATATTGATCATATCTGCTTGTCAGTGAATTATTATCTTTTTCTGATATGAAGGTTATTTCATATTTTGAGCAATTTAACTTTATGGTTCCAACTTGCTGACGTATGTTAGTTTACAGTTTATCAAGAAATAGTTTTACGGCTTTGAGAATATGACATTATTGGCTGCTATTGAAGCCTGTCCCTGAGCAGAACGTTGGATACAAGGAATTTAAAGTCTTTACGTAACCTGGCAATATGAGATAGGTGGGAGCCACACTGAAAGAGGAGAACCTGAAATCTGACACCTACATGTAATATGATAGATGATAAATGTATTTTAAACATCTAGAAGAAAGAATAATAAGTAAAAAACAAACCAACACACACACAGTTCTATGTAGACCAAAGATTTGACAAAACCAGAGATAAGAGGTGTAAATCACCATTTTTCAGGTATTAGTAAGGCAGTGTTCCCACACATTATGGATTTCAGGTTTTTTTCTGTTAAAATTAACTTCATGTTTCTGTTATTGATGTTTCTCACAATTCAAGGTGACAAATGTGAGAGGAAAAAAGATTTTTCATAGTTTTTGAAAAAAATTTTAGTTTCAGAAATTGTCTTCTGGTTAATTAAAGCAGTACAGAGCAGAATTGAATTTAAAACTATAAGTGCTTGATTAACAATTTGTTTAAAATGCATTTACTTCCAGATATTACTGAGTGTGAATCACTTTGTTCTTATCCTCACAGTCTACCATTTTTGTCTAAAATCTGACAATGCAGATTATAAAACATCGACAATTGATCCATATAGTCAACTTACCACAGGTTTTTGAAAGATTTTTGAAAAATTACATTTAATTTCTGAAACAGTTGCTAATTGTTGTATATATATATATATATATATAATCTTAGTTTCTGAAATCATTATTTGAGGAGGCAGCAGGAAAGAGAGGGTGTTTTAGGGAACA
>NW_009970723.1:12905181-12922221 GCF_000747805.2 Chaetura pelagica
GGATGTTTTAGGGAACATGTTCCAAACTCTTAAAACACGGAAAAAAATAGAATAAAAAAAACAAAGAATGAAAAAATACAGAAAAAATTGAGTTTGTAGATAAAATAAATAAAATAATTTTTTTTAATTTGCTTTAAAGTGTTGTAATTCAGGAAGAGGCTCAGAACTGAGGAAAAAACTGTATATCAGTATATTTTTAGTATTTAATTGTGAGGTTTTTTAATATTCACTAAGGGAAATACCTTAAAGTCTGCAAATACTGAAATTTTTTTAAATCTATCAATTAGGTAAAGCAATTGTCATATTTGTAATGCCTCAGTCAAAGTCATACTTGGCTGTATTGCTATTACATATCCTTAAAGGTCCTGACACAAATGGTTTTTTTAAAACAGTGATGTTATTGCCCAGAACTGGAGGTCTCCATCGTAGAAAGGAGAAATCCTCATGACTGGTTCCTCACTATGTTTCCTATAGTACAGGGGATTTGATCCTGCTATACTGAAGCTGTAAAGGGGGGCTGTGATTCTTGACCTTTGGGTAATGCAAACGAAGTCTCCTGAGTGCTGTCGGCTCTGCCCGCTCCCCCCATGACTGCATTCCTCTGCCACAGGCAGGACATACCGTTATTTATTAGTTCTCACTTAAGCACCAACTGCTTTAACAGCATGCAGCTGTGTTATTGTTAGTGGAGGTAGATCCCTCACTTTGCTTTTTTTTAAGCCAATGAAGGTCCTGTGGCCAGTCTACGTGAGGAGCACTCGTCTCTGAAGTGACTTGTGTGAGCCCGGCTGACATTCAGTGTCAAGAAGTGAGTAATGGGAATTGCCAGGAGAACCAGGTGGGATTTCCATGTCTCATGACTGGGCCTCAGTTGCCATTGAAGTTAGAGCTCAGATTACCAGGGATCTTCCGGGGTTAGTTTTGATCAAAAACTTCAAAAACATGTTGGATTAAGTTACACAGCTACCTCATTTTTAAACTACTCCTCGGACGTCTGCCTTATTTCTCACATTATGTAAGATTAATTAATGGGCCATGATTAAGATGTAAAATTCTTTGCAAGAAGGAGATGAGAGAAGAGGGTGGGATCTTGCAGACTATACCTCATGGGTATTATTTTAAACCACCCATCCTCAGATTTGTAGTACAGGAGCAAGCTATGCTTTCCTCTTGGATACAAGAATATCTAAGTGCTGGTAGTAGAACCAAAACTGGAACGAACTGTTCTAGGAGAGGGTCACAGGTACATCCACTCAGTTTTCTCATCAGCTTGATGTGCTATTTGTGTGGCTTCCTCATGCTCTGCTTAATAACACTGACAGGTGTGCATATTAATCCAGTGAATGATTTAGTGATTTTAAATATAGGCAACTGTACTAACAGAGACTTGGATGGGGGAATCGAATCCACACACCCTTTTCTTAACTGAACAAAGTCGACTTCCCTCACAAGAGGTGTCAGCCATTTGAGCACAAAATGTTTGAGGAGGTGGTGAATTTACAAGAGTGGCTTTTGACTTTTGAAAATGGGTGACTGATCAGCTTGAGATGTTTTGCTTCTCAAGTAGGTCAACTGTTTCTGTCTCTCTCTGGACAGTACCTTTCTGGCTCATTCACTACATCACTAGACACTGCTGACTTAATCCAGAGTTGTATAACTCAGGAATCATAGAATACCAGGTTGGAAGGTACCTCAGGCATCATCTGATCCTAACTTTCTTGGCAAAATCATGGTCTAGACAGGATGGCCCAGCACCCTGTCCAGATGAATCCTACAAGTTTCCAGTGTTGGAGAATTCACCACTTCCTTGGGGAGATTATTACAATGGTTGATTTTTCATTGTAAAAAATTTTCCTCTCGTGTCCAATTGGAATGTCCCTGGGAGTAACCTGTACCCATTACCCCTTGTATTTTCTATGTGACTCCTTGTTAAGAGGAAGTCTCCGTCTTCTTTGTAGCCACCCCTCAAGTACTGGAACATGGTGATGAGGTATCACCTAAGCCTTTTTTCCTCCAGGCCGAAGAAACCCACTTCTCTCAACCTTCCCCCATGGGGAAGGCTTCCCAGTCTCTTGATCATCTTTGTCACCCTTCTCTGGGCCCTCTCCAGCTTGTCCACATCTTTTTTGTATAGCAGAGCTCAGAACTGAACACAGTATTCCGGGTGTAGCCTGACAAGCACTGAGTAGTACAGGAGATGGTTAGGACAGGGATTTGACTGAACAACAACAAATTCAGTATTATTTACAGCTCCAGGATGCTGGCTCAGCTTTTTCAGCCTTTTTAAAATAAGGAGAAAGGAGAAGCACATGTTCACACTGGAAGACAGTTACGGCACTCACATCACTTGACTGGGTATGGTAAATTTGGGGCTACTGCATTTGTCTTTTTTCTCTTTGGAGCCTGTTAGGATTTGTTGCAGAGGCACAATCCCTGAGGGTTTAACAAATTTTCCAAAATAAAAATATTAGAAACTTAACTTGGATGTAAGTAATATATTTTTGCTCTTTTCTTAGCCAGATGATTGCCAATAAATTTTTCTGCTGAAATTGCTGCACTATATTAATATTGGTCTTTATTTCTCTCTTGGTATTTCTCTTCACATAGTGAAGTTTTAGCTATATTCAGGAAAGAAAGAGAGAGAAACTGGAAGATTTTGAACGGTAGGATCGTGGTAATAAAGATGAAAGACTTATCGTCATACATTTGGAAACCCTCTGGGAATCACATGAGAAGCATTTCTGTGAATGGAATCCAGAGACAAAAGCTGGCACCAAGGGACATACTGAGCCAGGATAGGTCCTCTCATGCTCAGTTTTAAGGGCTCTCCTATTTTGCTAGTTGACTAATAAAGAAGGCAAGGTTTAGTTGAGCCCCAGGGCTACAATATCCCACACATTTGGCAACCAGCTTAGGAAAAATTCTCATCAGGAAATATATCTTCTGTGAGTACATTAAAAGTACAATAAAAATAGTTGGATGTAGGAAAAAACATCTCTCATTGTTGTTTTGGAGGTTCTGGTTGTGAGCCTTCAAATATACTTTCTCCTGGGATTCATGATGGAGAGAAGTGAGAGAGGCCTTGTGCTGAGCGCTTAGTGCAATTCCTGCCCATCCACCTCTGCCATCAGCTCCCCCCACGCTGCTGTCTCACAGAGCCTGCAATCTTTTGGCTCCTTGTGCAGCTCCTCCCTGCTGGTGCTGCTCCTGAGTCCTGCTTGTGCAGGTGGGATGGGATCCATGTGGAGGCCAGCAAGGCTGGGTGTTACTGCCAGCAGGTTCCAGTGCTCAGCAGTGGGAGCCGGGAGCAGGGTTCATGGTGCCAGGCACTGCAAGTCTTTCAGGAGCATGGTGGGAAGAGTCAGGTACACAGAGCAGGGGTCCATGAGAAGTGGGCAGCTGAGGAAGTAAAAGGAAGTATTTTTTTTCTTGACTGTGAGTGAAATTTTTTTATTCTGAGCTGTTTACTAGGAATAATATTTAATAGCAAATAAAGTAGGTTAGCAATAAAGAAGAAATTCCAAGGGAAGATTTGATTTATATGGCAGAACAAAATGTTATCAATTCTTTAGTCATTGCACCTTCCATGTTTGTGTTATTGCGTCTACTTTAGGTTGGTTCCATAGATCAGAGACTAAGGCTCAGCTGTGATACAGTATGTTTAGGAAATTTTGGTATTAGATACAAATCAAAGTGCTGTGACTTTCTCATTTAAATATTGTTTTTTTCTACATAAACAACACTGGACATCTTTATGCATAATTAGTGTTCTAGGATCATAGCCTCAATTTGGTTGGTAAAGACCTTTAAGATGATCAAATCCGACTTCCAGGTCTGTCACTAAACCACGTCCCTAAGCACTAAATCTAGACTGTCTTTTAAATACCTCCAGGGATGGTGACTCCGCCATTTCCCTGGGCAGCTTTTTCAAGTGCCTGAAAGCCCTTTCAGCAAATACTTTTTCCTAGTATCCAATCTAAACCTCCCCTGGCACAACTTGAGGCCATTTCTTCTTGTCCTATAACTTGCTTCTTGGCAGAAGGGACTGCCCCCACTTTCACTACAACTACAGGGTAGTTGTAGAGAACAATAAGGTCTTTCCTCAGCCTCCTTTGCTCCAGGCTAAAAAACCCCAATTCTCTCATCTACTACTCCTAAGACTTGTGCTCCAGACCTTTCACCAGCTTCCTTGCTCCTCTCTGGACACACTCTGGCACCTCAATGTCCTTCTTGTAGTGGGAGGCCCAAAACTGAACACAGTACTTGAAGTGTGGCCTCATCAGTGCAAAGTACAGGGGGACAATCAGTGTCCTAGTCCTGCTGGTCACACTATTTCTGATACAAGCCAGGATGCTTCTTGGCCACCTGGGCACACTGCTGGCTCATGTTCAGCAAGCTGTCAGCCACCACCCCCAGGTCCTTTTCCTCCAGGCAGCTTTCCAGCCGCTCTTTCCCCAGCCTGTAGCATTGCCTGGGGTTGCTGTGACCCAAGTGCAGGAACCAGCACTTGGCCTTCTTGAACCTCATGCAATTGGCCTTGGCCCATTGATCCAGCTTGTCCAAGTCCCTCTGCAGAACCTTCATACCCTCAAGCAGATCAACACTGCCTCCCAACTTGGTGTCGCCTGCAAACTTCTTGAGGCCACTCTCGATCACCTCATCCAGATCAGTGAATAAGAAATTAAAGAGAAAAGCGGTTCAAATCTAGGGAGATCTGAAAAATTCAGGTTCTGATGTCTGTTGCTGCTGATTAAGGCTTCTTATACAGGGACTCCCAACAATACCAGTGACCGTACTGCTAAGATATGTGATCACTGCCTGATACATAAAAAGAAGGTGGCCCATCAGAAGAGGAAAAAACCTTACATTTTAATTGAACAACAGTCAGAACAGATAATAAAGACAATTACAGAGAAATACATGTTATTAGGACTGGAGGATACAGACAAGTGTGGACAAACCATGGGATGAAGGGCACAGAATGCAGTAATAGAATTCACCACCCTGAAAGGTACATGGCAGCTCAGGCTAGATGTGCAGTGCTAAATGATGTCCGTGCTGATTGCAAATATCACTTGCTAACAGAAAGCTAAAAAAACCATTGCAATTGCACCCAAATAAATATGAATGCATGGTCAGTGTTTTCTTGAATGCTGGATGGATTTTCCCTGTTGAGGACTAGGTACATCTTACTATATCACTACAGCACTGGAAAGTGCTCTTCCAGTGCACTTAGAAACTCCTAACTTTGAAGTGTTTCAGAATAACAGTGGCAGCAGTTTTAAAAGTACCTTAGTGACACTGGAAATCAGAGGAACATCAATGTACCATGAGTTATTTTTGTTGATGACTTGGGTCCTACCCACTCCATTCTAACAAAAATTTAATTTGTCTGTATTTACTGTCATGGATAATCTTGAGCATTTGCTCATGTTTAAACATATGCCTAACTCTAGGAGAACTTCAGTGTTTCATCAAAATGAAGCTCCTCTGCCATCGTTGGTCAAGTTCTTCTGCAATGAGAATGTAGTGGCTTCATTGGGACAGAATTTGTTAGGTGCATGTGAAACTTTTTAGCAAGAGTCAGCACACTTCTCTGCCAAATTCACCCCTGATTTAACTTTGGAAGATTTGTATCCTCTGTGATTCTAGAAGAGAGCAAGCAGCAAGAGTCCTTAGGCCTTGTTTACTTTAGCATGACAACAGGAGCTGCAAAAAAAACTAGTGACAAAATTAAGACAGCAACATTGTTCCAAAGTCCTTTTACAGGACAAAATCAGTACCATTAACGAGTAATGTGGGTAACTTCTGTCCAGGCATGGAGCTATGACTTCCTTCTCTTTCCACACTCATGTTTTATTGCTTGATCATTCTCATGCTTGGTATGTTTCCACTACAGCTTAGCTAAACTTCACCTGCCTTCTGAACAGGCAGATTTTCATAGTCTAGTCAGGACTAGTTCATGTAATTGCATGATTGCAAGTGTCACTTTCAACACTTCTCAATGTTTTCTGTTTTCTTGCTGTAATTTCAGATCTAGAATTAATTCACAGGCTAAATTTCTTTGTATAACACTACCTGTCCTACATCTGTGTTATTAGATCATTACAGCATCTCAAATAGATAGATAATCCCTACTCTGTGTGACTGTTTTTAAAATAAGATGCTGACCTACAAGCCAATGTAAATAGATCACTTATGGAAATAAATGACTGTTGGAGTTGGGTTTGTCCCAAATTCTTTTCTGAGTGGAGAGTTGAATACAACTGGGGGATCAAGAGTCATGAGGTTAATGAGGTCAATAAGGTCATACTGTCAAGGTCTGTTCTGGGTTTACTATGACATGAAAGACTCAGCTCTGATCCTGACTGGCATGTTCACTTAGCAGCAATACCATCCTCGCACCAAGTCTGCTCAGAAACTTGAAACCATTTTCCATGAGCCATCATCTTGCTGCATGACACCATCAGAAGAGATATGTTCCCCGGCACGTGAAACTTCTTAGACCATCTTGCTCCATGGTTTTTGTAAACATGTTTGCTAAGGAGAAAGATACACTAGTGGAGCTTCCCCGTTTTTAAATTATAAAAGGATTATCAAAATTGTAGCAAACTGTGTTTGAAAACTGTCATTAACTTTCCATTTAGCTGTCAATCAGCTCTATTTGAACTATGTAAAATGCTGTATTAAAAACTGCACATTAGAAAGACCTCTTGCAATCAGTAACTTCTGTCTGCAAAATGGAAATCATGTGCCTACTGCTATTTAATGTTTTATAAGAGCTGACCAGCATCACTATAAATAGCTGCCATGAACTTTTTTTTTTATTGATGAAGTTTTCCGGATAATATGTGATACCAAACGTCAGAGACCAAAAATAAAATATAAGGGCTTATTACAAATCAATTTCTGCCCTGCACACTGAATGAGGAGAGGTTTCTCTGGAAGGTGGACAGAGTTCTTAGGTTCAGACAGATGCCTGGGGCAGAGAGGGAGCAGAGCTGCAGGAGCATAGGCTCTTTTACTTTTGCAAAGTAGTAGTCATACAGTGCTTGACTATGCTGCTTCATCAAAACCAGCTTTTTGCATGTCACAAGCCTTTTTTTTTTTTTTTTTATTGTATTTTAAAGATTTTCTATGGAGCCCTTTTCTCTATTGCAATATATAATTACATCAAAATGAAATATTTCTTGAAAATAGTTCAGTTTCGATACAGTTCTGACAGAACATCAGGTATTTTCAAAACTGCATCTTCTGCTGCCACATCAGAATGACTCTGCTCACCACCAGGCCCCCTGAAGCCCAAAGGAAAATCACTTGTTTTCTCCCTGTGTCTCATACACATGTGCTTTTTGAACACTGCCAGCTGCTCAACTGGGTTACTGCAGTCCTTGTCAGGCTTGCTGCCCTCCCCTTGACTGTCATTGCCACACTGACCAGTTTGTCTTTCCAAAATAAAACTGATGAGATTGCAGTACCTTCAGTCAGCAGAGACAGTTCTATAGTCTCCCAGAAACTCTGGAAATAACCTATTCATATGTTTCTATAATGACATATAATGGCACTTCATTTGCACAGACATCTCTCTCCTTTTTCAGCTTGACTTGGCCTAACAGAGCTCTGTCAACACAAATGTTTTTTATACTGAAATTAGGCTGCTCAGTAGTTCTGTTGTCTTTTTCCTGTATCATTGGCTGCACAGGATGGTTTTTCACCAAACTTTAATAAGTCTTAGGATAATTTAAACTGAATAACACATTGTGTATTAGTGGTGTAATAGCTAATGTAAATTTCACAAGGTGCTATGGTTATGTTTTATATTGGTTTTAAATTGGTTTATTGCACATTGCTGGCTCCCTCCTTTTTGTTCATTGTTACTCCCATGTGATCCAGTGTAGTCCTTTGAACAAAGCTGATTGCCTAAAAAGTTTATAAACAGAATCAACATTTAAGATGAGGGGTTTTTCTTTACTTTTGTATACATAGAGCCTTGGGCTTGAAATTTCCAATCCAATACTTTGAATGTTAAACATCAACACATATCTTAATTGCATTTACTCCAAAAAGAAACTGGTCCTAAAGTCTTTCAAATGAACAAAACATCTTAAAAAAAATAATTACTATGTGTGGTGTGATGTGACGTGCTGTAATGAAAGACAATATACTAGCATCTTGACCCAAGTCCTGTGACTCTGTTCCATGATCTTTTAACTAATATGAGAATCACGGAGAACTGCTGCCACAGTTAATTAAAATAAGCACCACATCACCCAGAGAGAACTTTCCTACTGCTATTGCTAATACATCATAGCAGGATGAACACTGAGGAAATGCCACCTAACACTGCTCTGGAGTATCAAGCCTCCCATTCCCAGCAATCACAAAGAAAATGCTAAGATACTTACAACTTTCTCTAATTGAAGGTAACACGTTAGATCAGTCACAACATGGATTTAGGTCGTGACAAGGAATGGAAATAATTTCAGAGTCTGTGATGGATGGTCCCCTGTTGGTAATAGATGCTGAGAAGCAACTGATCCTTGGTTCTTAGACCTCTCTGCAGACCACAGAAAAACAGCAATACCTTGAGAAGTGTACTAAAATCTGATAGATTCTTCTTGAGGGTCCTCAAAAAGTTAAGAAAGGAATGTCCTTCCTACTGCATATTCTGTAAATCTCTGGTTTTGGTCCACTAATCTATCAAAACTTGCATGGAGCTGTGAGGGGAATAATAGAGTAAGACTGGCTGGATGTCAGCTGCTGTAGGCTGTGAAAGCCATGTCTGGCATCAGCTGTCATGTTATCATTTCCTCTCTCCTCCCATAACTGTTTATCAACATTTATCGGGAAGGCAACATGTGAAGGCTCCTTAAACAATACAGGTCTCCTTTCTCAGCCTAAATAAAACAAGTTTTCTACTGCTTATCTTCCAACCTGGTGGATAAAATATTGTCCTCAGTTAAGCTCAAATGCTTATTTAGGAGTCAGATGATATTAGTGGACATAGAGTAAAGCATTTTTAGGAAGCTTTAGCTAGCAGAAAACACTGCTGCACAGCTTACCAACAAAAGTGTTTTTACAAGCACCTCAAATCTCTGCTGTTTCTCCACAGTGGCTTTTCATAGAAAAAAAGTCTGATGACCTTGTTCTTATATTGGAAATGTTGTGGGGGTTTTTTTGTTTTGTTTTGTTTTAAATTACATAAAGCTCTAGGATTAAGATAATCACTGAAAAAAATAATTTCCCTGGTACAAGGAAACCTTCTATTGTGATAATAATGTGTGGGAGGCAGACAACTTTCCTGGGGCTGTTCTGTCTGTGAAATACCTTTCTACAAGAGCAAAGGATAAGTCTTTTCTAACTGCTCCTCTAAGCAACTGAGCAGCCTTTAAAGGCTTTAAAGTTTAAAAGGCACCAGTCAAGGAAGCATGATCAGTTTAGTACAGCAATCTCAATCAGTATTGATTTGCAACTACGGGCAGAACTTTACCAACAAGCAATGACCCAGGGCTGTAAAAACAAAAGTAGAAAGCTACTCCATCTCCTTCCTAGAAAACACATCAATAGTTGTTTTGCTGGAGGCAGAGGATGATTTAGGATGGTGCAACAATTGTGAAATTGGACCCCAGGCAGAGATGGACACAGCCATGCTACCTTAATGGCACTTGTTGCTGCTCTCTCTGGTACGGAATCTGATGGCTGGAACAAGCTCTTGTTGCTTCTCTGACAGTGGCACATAACTCAGCATTGAGAGTCCCACCTGCAGCCTTTCTAGTCCTAACATCCTGAAATCATATTAAGGGTACAGAATTTCAGACTGAGGAACTTTCACTTCAACAGCAAGGTCAGATTCTAGGTCGTATCATCTGAATGACTTCTCAGCCAGAGAATAACCCTTAGAACAGTGGTGTTTTGTTGGGGTTTTGTTTGTTTGTTTTTGTGGGTTGCTTTTCTTGTTTTGTTTTGGTTGGTTGGTTGGTTGGTTTTTTTGGGGGTTTTTTTGAGGTGTGTGTGGGTTTTTTGTTTGTTTGTTCTGTTTTTTTTTTCTTTTAAAGACTTTTTTTTTTTTTTGGTCTTCATTATTTCCTCATAGCTAGGGCTCTGATCTTTGTTTTCACAGATCAGATTTTATCTGCTTCCTCTAATTTTCAGAGGGACAGCACATACAGAGACAGGAACTTGCCTTGAAAGAAGCTTCCAACTATGATCAATGAGAATCTTGCATCTGGTGCAGCAGTTAGTTCTTCCTACTGGTTCTCTCTCAAGAAGAGCTTGACAATAAAGTGTCACAACCAAAGACTGTTGCATATGAGGTATTATCTGCCACCACCAGGATGATAAATACCACTGGAGTATTAACATGACAATGCAGAGAGCCATTTGTTCCTTGATGTGGTAGTTTTCATTCTCCTTTCCTGCATTTTATCAACGGGCAGTGTCTAGCAGTTGCAGAGGAGGTGTTTCACCAGAAATCTTGCAACTGATGTTGTCAGCCCTCAATCAAGCTACTGAAGGATGCCTTATGGACACGGAGAGACTCCTGTGGCCAAGGAGGATGTCTGGCACTGAGCCTAATCTAGTTCTCATTAAGTACATTTACAGTTCCCTAAGGAAAGGGGCAGTATAAATGCCAGATCCCTCTAAAATCACTCTTAATGTGAAATGAAGCTAGAAAAGAAGTTTAATTTACTGAAGGTGGAGAGGAACTCCTAATTCAATCTAGAGACAAACAAGCTGGAAACAAAATAAATGTATCAATAAATACCTGGATCTTCATTGCAGTTTCAGATTTTATTTTGGTTTGGTTTTATTCAGCAAGAGGAGCTGAGGACTGAGGCTGATGGACACAAATCATCTTGGATGCCACAGCTTCTGTCTGATTATAAAACAAGTCACATTCTCCCTGAACTGTTTTTCTAGGTAATTATTAGTGGTATATGGACAATGTGTAGATGTGGTATCTCTGCTCTGCAGTAGTATTCTCCACTTGGTATGATATGGATGGAAAGGGAAAGTCTAGTGGTTTATTCAGTACAAATATGTGATTCTGCACAGAAATAACTTGCTCCTGTCATTTCATCAGGGGATGATTCTGCTCTTTTTTTTCTGAGATTGTTCACTCTTGGAAAGTACAGAGTAATTTCTGAAAGCTCTTAATCAGCTGATGTTCTGTGACATTCCAGAAGTATTTCAGCAAGCAAACTATTCCAATCCTCTAACAAGAACTCAGGTAAAAAGGGAGATTCATAAATTTAGGGCTGTATTTATCAGGAACCAAAAACTGAGAAATGCCAGCCTGCAAACAGTGCCACTCTGTGCAAATTGTGCTGCCAAGCTTTTTGTCTGGCTGTGGGGTGCTTGGCATGAGCTTTGTTGGGATGTTGCCTGTGAAGTGCTCTGCAGTAGCCAAGGGAGCTGTTGGCCGGACGCTGGAGCCGGCGCTGGCTGGAGCAGGGGGGCACAACTCGCCCTCCCGCCGTTGCACACGGTGGGTGTTCAGGAGGCCATGTTGGGGCACGGGGGGAGTGTGAGGGACCAGCCCTCTGGAACCTGCTTTGGGAAATGGTATCGAAACCCCATTGTAGCCCCCGCTCATACGCATCCCAAAAGGCCTGCCTGGGAGGACGGAGACTGCACCAATGGCCTGCATAGGCCTTGGGCCTGCATAGATGAGATACTGACAATGATCGAGGAGTGCAGGGGGCAGGTCCACTCCAGCTGCTCACACATGTATGGCTCAATCACACAAACTCATTGTGAAAACAAGATTCTAGGTCTATAAAATAGGGGGCTGCAATGGTGGGCTTGGGGAGCTTAATTGACACTGACTATCAACACTGGATCCAGGACCAGTGATTTTCCTGTCCTCTTTATCTCTCTCTCTTTATCTCTCTCTTTCTTTCTCATCTCCACCCCTCCTTCCTCACACTTGTTTTTTTTCATCCCCTTTTCCTTATTTAATATATGTATGTGAGTGGTTTTGTTTAGGTTGTTCAATATTAACTCCTACTAGTGTAATAAATGTGTTATTTGTTATAAACAGACCTTGTGTGTTGCTGCACCTTAATCTGATCAAGGGGTATTGGACGGTTGAGCTGTTACTCAAATTGTCAGACATTTACTCTCTCTGGGAAAAGACCAGGTCTGAGAGAAGGATTTTGAGCCCAGCCACACCTGGGCTCCTCTCTGAAGAAAGTCTAGAAAGCAAGGGGGTTCAGTCCTCATCTCCCTGGGCTGCCCAGTCTGAGTTGTGACACGTATGGGACTGGATCCAGCCACACCCAGGCTCCTCTATTGCAGCAGGAGCTTAGAAAGCAAGGGGGTCCAGTTCTAACCTTTCTGGGTTATTAAATCTGGGCTGTGTCAGGGGAGACTCCAAAGAGTCTGTGTTCCCTGTTCATTAGCTTCGATGTTCCACAAATGGCTGCCCAGGCTATTTCATCCCTGCACATAGATATAGCTGTCTTTTAATAAAAGGCACCAGCAAGTGCTCTGAAGGTGGCTGCCCAGCACAGCTCATGCAATGCTGCTTTGCCAGCAGTTTTAAGGAACAAATTGTGCAGTGTTTAGCCTCTTATGTCTCTTAGAAGCAGCCAAAAATGTTGGCACATATCGCTAACTGCAGCAAACAAATCAACTGGATGATAAAAGCAACAGCAGCAACTACCAGCTTTAGCCTTTTATTTCCTGCATATCTTAGAAGGATGAAATATTTGATCTTGGAGGCTATTGATGTGTGACTGCTTGTTCATTCTTGATTTTTCTTCTGCAAATCCTTTTAACTAACTTTCAGGAGTAATTTTCCATTGCCATGTATTTTCTCTCCTGGATACATTGCACAGTTTAATGTCCTCAGCTGTTGCCAGGGAAACAGAATTTTGAACCTGGCTTGTCAAGCAAATGAAGGAGCAAGTATTTCTATAAACCTGGATCAAAAATTATCACATTTTTTTAAGGTAGTGTTAGTAGCACTTTTTGTAGGGTTACTCAGCTCTTCCAGTAGCTACCCCCTGTATTGTAACTCCTGCTGTTCAGCAAGACATCTCCTTTGGGCTCCTTGTTTGGAAAGTCCCAGAAAACCTGACCCAGCTGTTCCAAGCAGAAAGAGCACAAAATGTTTTAGATGCATTAAACTAATGCTTACTCCTCTCTCTTCTGTGTAGAGCTGCCTAGGCAGCAAGCTGGAATTTTCCATGGTGGTAAAGACTTAGCAGGAGGGGGGCAGATATGTTTTTCTCCTGGAATCTGGGCCTGTATTTGCCCTCACACTTCTCCCATATGAAGCTGCATCTGTCCCTTCAGGTGGTTTATTCTTTTATGCTGCTCATTAGAAGGGAGGGAGTGTGGGAGTGTGGGCAGGTATTGGGCTCCACTAGTGCTACAGTTATGCACTGGGAGATGCATTGTCTGAACAGCCCTGAGTCCTCTCCTTCATCCCTGATGCCAGTGTGAGCACACATATTTTCTCTGTTTAGTGTAGTGACAGGCCACATCATCTTAGAGTTCAGGAAGACTCAAATGCTGTAGATGCCAGAGGGAAATGGAGTGGTGGGCATGCTAAGATGTCACCAAAGTCGGCTGCAGCCTGTGTGATGTCTCAGGGTTGTTCCCGAGACTCTTCTGGAATGTGCAACTCCCCCTGAGGTCACTGGGTATTTTCAGTTTGTGGTCAAGTGCCTTCACTTTGCAGTACTGACTGCATAACCTTCTCCAGAAGCATCAAGTCGTTTCCAGTTTGTAACGTTGCTATTTATAGAGCCTTCAACTCTAGCATTAAAAAAAAATACTGAAATCAGTATCAACTTACACTTCATAAAGCTATCCCTACCCTGAGATGGACCTTTAAATGAGAACAACCTGCATCATACTCTCCAAGAGCCTTCTTGTAGCTTATGGTATTTATGTTAACTCAGATAGGGTTTGTTGTTTTGTTTTTTTTTCCATCAAGCAATGAAAAATGTTTCTATAAACCTGAAAATGAGGGTAAAAAATAGACAAGCATAGACTGTATAACTTATGGGTTGGTGTAAGGTGGCTGATGCAGGGAAAATTTTTTTCCTTCCCCAGTGTAATCCCACAAGTTGTGGAAGATTTTTCACTGTGTCCTGGTTGCAGGATACACACAGAGCCTGACTGGCTCACCAACATACTGGAAAGCCTAAAAGAGAAGTGATGTGACACTACTTGCACTCTATTACTTACTACCCATACTTAGTCTTCCTGAAGAGCTGCTTATTGAAGACTCACCAACTCCTAACACAGGAAATTTATCTGAGAATGTCAGATCAAAATATTCCAAGAAAAACAATATTTTTATTCGTGTTCACAAGCTGAGATTTTTGTTATTTAAATGTTGGGTTTTTTTCTTCTTCTTTTTCCCTCAGCTTTTTATCAAGATAGAAGATTAGACCTACTTACATGCTTGACATAACGTGCTGAGTGGCTGAGATCCAAGCTAACAATAATTTTCATGGTTTTCTTTAAAGTGGTTATAGTGTTGCCTTGCTTTACCTCTGGTCAGAAGAAAATAAAATTTTTTAAAAAAGGAAAGCAAATAAACTCTTTAAGGATCAAAAGGCCTGACTAATTTAATTTGGAATAAGCATTTTGGGAAACAATGTGATGGATTTTCACCTTTCTGATGCCCTGTTAATACTCTGTAGTTGCTGGTGTGTGGGTCACTGCTTCGTGGTGCTGAGGTCCCCATAGGATCTTTCTTGAGTTTGGAACAAAAGGGATCCCATTTTGTTACTTGTGCTTAGCAATTTCTACCCTGAAAAGTCTGCCTGCGTAAAGCATCATGTTTAGGACTACCAGACTTGTATGTCTTGAAAACAGTCAAAACCTTGTACTTTCTTCTCAATTACAGACCATATCTATTTGGCCATTTCTAGCAATTGGTAGTCAAATACTCCAAATGAGAAACTTGGTTGTTATAAAAGGCTCTTTCTGCTCCTGTTGTTATAATGAATTTTGAAGTAGCTTCAGTGTTGATTTTTGATCTGAAGTGTTCTTTAGTTTCAGTGTTCACAGAAGTGGGACCTGTGGTGCAGTACCCATGCAGAGGGTTCATGACTGACAGTTAATCTAGAAGCACTTTAACTGTTAAGTCTTTCTATCCAGACTTGACAGGGTTTAATTTTGGAAGACAGAGATTTAAATAAAGACTTTAATATACAAACAAGCTATCAAAGCACAGGTTACCACAATAGCTTCTCTATGGTAACTATCTTTGTGTGTGTTTCAGCTCTCAGGTGCTCTTTAAGAGCTAAAAAATAAGTTAATTTCCATCTTAATTGAGAAGTAAGTAACATTCAATTAATTGGCTCATATTTGAGGTCAAAGACAATAGAAAGGACTTCTTCAAGTACATTGCAGATAGAACTAACACTAGAGGCAATACAGGCCCACTGCTGAATGAGGTGGGTGCCCTGGTGACAGAGGATATAAGGAAGGCAGAGATACTAGTGCCTTCTGTCTTTACTCCTGCAGACTCTCCCCAGGAGACTCAAATTCCCGAAGCCCCAGAAGTCAGGATGAAGGTGGATTTTGCTTTGGTAGATGAGGACTGGGTTAAGGATCAGTTAAGCAATCTGGACATCCATAAATTGATGGATCTGGATGGAATACACGCGTGGGTGCTGAGGAGCTGGTGGAGGTCATTGCTAGGCCACTCTCCATCATCTTTGGTAAGTCGTGGGCAACAGGAGAGGTGCCTGAGGACTGGAGGACAGCAAATGTCCCTCCAGTCTACAAGAAGGGCAAGAAGGAGGACCTGGATAAATATAGACCAGTCAGCCTCACCTCCATCCCTGGAAAGGTGATGGAACAGCTTGTTCTTGGCACTATCTCTAGGCATATCAAGAATGAGGGGGTCATTAAGAGCAGTCAACATGGTTTTACCAAGGGGAAGTCATGTTTGACCAACCTTATAGCCTTCTGTGAGGAAGTCACTAGGTGGATAGATGATGGCAGAGCAGATGTGGTTTATCTTGATTTCAGGAAAGCATTCGACACTGTCTCCCACAGCATCCTCGTAGATAAGCTGAGCAAGTGTGGTCTTGATGGTCAGGTAGTGAGATGGATCATAAACTGGTTGAAAGGAAGAAGTCAGAGAGTTGTGGTCAGTGGACAGAATCACGTTTGAGGTCAGTGACTAGTGGAGTCCCTCTGGGGTCAGTACTTGGACTGGTACTATTCAATATTTTCATCAATGACCTGGATGAGGGAACAGAGTGTGCCCTCAGCAAGTTTGCTGATGACACTAAACTGGGAGGAGTGGCTGACACACCAGAAGGCTGTGCTGCCATTCAGTGTGACCTGGACAGGCTGGAAAGTTGGGTGGGGAGAAACTGGATGAAACTCCACAAGGGCTAGTGTAGAGTCTTGCATCTGGAGCAGAACAACTCCATGTACCAGTAGAGGTTGGGGGCTGACCTGCTGGGGAGCAGTGTAGGGGAAAGGGACCTGGGGGTCCTGGTGGACAGGAGGATGACCACGAGCCAGCAATGTGCCCTTGTGGCCAAGAAGGCCAGTGGCATAATGGGCTGCATTAGAAAGGGTGTGGTTAGTAGGTCAAGAGAGGTTCTCCTCCCCCTCTATTGTGCCTCGGTGGGGCTGCATCTGGAATATTGTGTCCAGTTCTGGGCCCCTCAGTTCAAGGACAGGGAACTGCTTGAAAGAGTCCAGTGCAGAGCCACAAAGATGATGAAGGGAGTGGAACATCTCCCTGATGAGGAAAGGCTGAGGGAGCTGGGTCTCTTTAGCTTGGATGAGACTGAGGCGTGACCTCATCAATGTTTACAAATAAGGGGGAGTGTCAGGAAGACGGAGCCAGGCTTTTTTTCAGTGATGTCCAGTGATAGGACAAGGGGCAATGGGTGCAAACTGGAACATAGGAGGTTCCGTGTAAACATCAGAAAAAAACTTATTTCCTGTGAGAGTGACAGAGCACTGGAACAGGCTACCCAGAGAGGTTGTGGAGTCTCCTTCACTGGAGACATTCAAAAACCACCTGGACAAGTTCCTGTGTCATGTGCT
>NW_009970723.1:12922311-12930599 GCF_000747805.2 Chaetura pelagica
ATGAGGTAAACAGGTATGGATGGGCTGGGGAGGTGAAGAGGAGCGTTAGGGCAGTTCCATCGCTCAGCGGAGCAGCCCCTGCATCTTTCTCTTGCTGCAGCAGCCGCTGCCCCCCCTCGGCACCCTCATCACTCACAGCGTAGCGGGACCTGCCTTGTATTAAAAGCGTGCTCGCCGGCAGTTCCCAGACCCACAGCACTCAATCCGTCTGTCCCGGTAAATTCCCCATAGGAAACCTGCGGCTGCCTGGACAAGCCCGTGTGCCAGCGTGGGGAGAAGACGCCGTGCGGTGCCGTGCGGATCCCTGCCTGCCAAGGAGACCCGGTGCCGTGCGGATCGCTGCCTGCAGCTCCGCTGCCATCTGAAGTCAGCTAGAGGAAGCTGATCCCAGCTGATCCCTACGAGCTCACCACCCGCTTCAATCGCCGTTTCTCTCAGCGAGCAGGCGCGGCCCCCGATGCGCGTCTCTCCCATCCCCGAGCTCCTGCTGACACCTGCCGGCGTCCCGCTCGCAGGAGCCTGGGAATGCCGGGGGGTTTGGGTGGGGACAGCGGGCTGGCCCTGCTGGCTGCCTGGCCCTGCTGGCTGCCTGCTCCCGCCGCCTGGTCGTCTGTGCCGTGCTGGTCGTTGAATCTTTAGAGGCGAATAATATCTTTCCAACAAGTACGTATTGGGCTAAGCATACATTGCTTCATATGCATGGCGTTAGAGCGCGGGGTATCTGTCCTCAGCACCTTGAAGAACCATAAATATTACCCTTAGGTGCTTCAGCATGTTTTCTAGGCTCTTCCTAAAGGAGAACAGGCCATTCTGGAGGTGGCGGAGCAGAGATCCACGCCCTCAGCACCAGCTGGGAGCTGTTTTGCTGCAGGGTGAGGCAGCACAGAGACTACTCAAGGAGCTCCAAAGAGCAGCAGATATGCAGTTCAGATTGGTTCACCATTTGCTTCAAAATGAAACACTTGGTAGTGCTGGTGATTTGGCATAATTTATGGCAGGTAATTACAAACCATTAATTGTTAGATCCACTTCAGAGTTTGACTTCACAGAAGTACTCAGGGCAATGCTGGGGTCAAACAGACACCAGGGTTGATACAATTCAGTGCTTGTTTTCTAGCAAGCCTGAGTTATGCAAAGACCTAGTTCTCGTTGCCTTGCTTGAAATACACTCACTTATTTAGTGTGTTAAAATAAACTTGAAATGCAAATAAGTTTGCACTTCTCTAAATGACAGTACAGCCAGGGTAATAGGAGACATGGTCCAAAAGTTTGAACATAGGATTAAATGTCCTTATCTGCATGTGAATACCCTGTCATCTGAATTGAAACAAGAGCACTTGTTTTTTCCTTTTATGCGGCAGATTCAAAAACTGTGCCATGCTGTACAAGCCATTTACCATTACAGCTGGAATTAGGCAAATGAAGCATTCAATGAAACGGCGCTGCACCTTACAAATCATGCTGTACCATGTGGGATGATGTTTTGAGAGGGAATAATGACTAGAGTGGCAGGGCTAGTCCTTAGTTTGGTTATTTTTGTGTTGCAGTAGCCCCTGCAGTGTCAAGGTGAAGGGGATATGCTTTTCAGTGTGCTGAGGAGCAGCTAAGCAGAAGGAAAGAAGAGCTGCCATCTTGTGTGGGGAACTGAGACTGCACTAAAGGAGGCTAGAATTACAAGACCTTTTAAAATTATTATAACTTTGGAAACTTTGTAAGTGAAGATAATTTCCTTTATAGTGGTAACTCCATTGAACACAACTCTTTGGACCTGGCCTTTACAAAAAAAAAAAAAAATCTCTTTAAGTACGTTAGGGAATTGGAACCAGTTTTTTATCCAGCAAAGCATATCCATATCCAAGGCACGAGCAGCCAGCTTCTCTAGGAGAACCCTGTGGGAAGTCTTGTCAAAGGCCTGGCTAAAGTCAAGGTAGACAACATCCACAGGCCTTCCTTCATCCAATAAACAGGTCACCTGTCATAGAAGGAATGAAGTTAGTCAAACAGGACCTGCCCTTCATGAACCCATGCTGACTGGGCCTGATTGCCTGGTTGTTCTGCATGTACCACATAATGGTACTCAGGATGATCTGCTCCATCAGCTTCCTAGGTACTGAAGTCAAACTAACAGGCCTGTAATACCCTATATCATCCTTCTGTCCCTTCTCATATGTAGGGGTTACATTGGCTGATTTTCAGTCTGCTGGTACCTCCCTAGTCAGCCAGGACTGCTCATGCATGATGGAAAGAAGACACAGCTGTCCCAAGTTCTCCCTTCACATCTCATATGTACCTTATGAAATGATGTTGACATACCCTCTGTTAGAAATAGTTGCCCATCTACCTTGTAGGTGCACATTTATATTATAATATTTGAGAACACCCATTTTGTGATTGCCTAACAGTGCCTCACTGCCTCTCATTTCACACTTTGAGACTGTCCTAATTTATACCTGAAAATCTTACTAGTCTTTCTGTACATGGACACACACTTGGAATTTTACACTGTTCCCAGTACTGTTCCTTATGTCCATCTAATGCTAGTGATCATCATTTCTTCTTGTATGTGATTTTGATCTCCCTCTGGTGTTGCTTTCCAACTATGTGTCATCAACAAGTCTTACAAGCATGCTCATTTATTTTTGTTGTGCCAAAATCTTCAGTGAAGCTCCTCTCAAACCAAGCTTTGCAGGGCTGCACTGTAGCTCATTTTTTATTCCCAGCCTGATACTTCACGTTTCAGTACTACCCACAGCTGTTGTCATCCTTTCTTAACTCTTTTATTGTGTCTGGTTTTAATTGTTTATCTGTTAATGTCTCATGCAATAGTCCATGTATTAACTGATCAAGACTGCCAAAAAATTAACAAAGAAAGAAACAGGCTTTATTTGGGACTGTCTGTCCTCAATGAACCCATACCAGTTAACCCCTTCACTGGACACCTTTTAATCTTTCAATACTCAGACTATCAAATGTGTTTTGGAGAAAGAGAACACATTCACACATAAATAGAGTGGAGGGGAAGGGGGGTGGGAGGAAGAGATCTGCAGTTGTGTGGGCTTTTTTCTTCTTTTTAAATGTGCATAACATACTTGCTATTCTGTACCATTATTTGATAAATATATTAAAAATCCTTGCTTAGCTGTTATTCCAGGTTCCCATTCCTTCAGTGCTGTATGACTGAAGCTCAGGTCCCATTTTCCTAAATTGAACATAAAGACTATATTACCCTTAGTGTGGGTGTTCAAGAAATATTTCAGACTAGAAGTAAAAGTTGTACCTACTGTGTCATTAGAAAATTTTCATTACTGTGCTCAGTCTGACCTGTTCTTAAAACCATAGAGAAGCTCTCAGCACACAGGCAAACAAATCTGAGTTACGTTTGTGCATTAGCCCATTTTCTAGTATTCTAATGCTTATATGCATGAATCAAGGAACAATCTAATTGCAATCCTAACCACATACCAGAAACATCCATACTCTTAAATGTGAAGTATGTGTAATCAAGTTTCAGCTATTTAAATTCAGCTGTGGAAGCAGATGTAGGCAGTCTATTTTAGTTTATAGAAGGCCATTAAGCAGTCAAGATAACTTTACTTGCTTGTCTCAAACAAAATAAAGGAAATTTACTTTGACTGACCTAAATGTTTGTGCCTTTTTGTGAGGTTCCCTCCATGGATCAAAGAAGGTTATACAGCAGGAGAAACCTATGGTTATAAACTCTATCCTGAACTCTAGGTTGCTGTAACCTGTGACAAGTTTTCAGCCGCTTTGTTTTCATATTATGTTCTATTTGGAAAACAGGATAAAAACCCACCAGTTTGCTGTAATACAGAAACCATTATGAACAGAAATACATACAGGGGGAAATTTTATCAAGACACATTGGAATAAAAGTTACTATTTAATAGTTAAAGTAGTAAATATTAAAATAAAGAATGAAAGAAAGTAGGAGGATCAGAGACAATATCTGGGGTTACAATTTTTTGGCCAAGTCTTTTAGTTTAAAAGGTGATAACTTAATTGTTTCCATTCTTCCCTTGTAATGCAATTTTGTTCCCCTCCAAAAAAACAAAGCCCTCAATGTGCTTTAAAAGCACTTGCCTTTTTTTAAACTCATAGTTGGGAAAAAGAGGAAGCTCAGCAAGACAGTTTTACCACTGTTAAAGAACACCCAAGTTCCTGCCCATAGAGGAATTTATGGAGCTCACTTCCCTAAGATAAATCTGTATATCAATATAAAATCATGACTTACTTAGGAGTTACCTTTTATCTGCATGTTGGGAAGATGAATCCTTCATACTTGGTCCAGTTTAACTCTTTACTTGAGATTCTGGGTTCTGCACAAGTAATGAAACACAATAATACTATGCTGTGTTTTGCAGTATATCACAATGTTCATCAAGCAATCTGGTAAGAAGTGTATTAAGAATCAACCTTACACTAACAAACAAAAGACAAAGTTCCCTTGTGGTGAGTTTGGAATTCTGCTTTCAAGTATATATTCAAGATGAAAGGTATGGGCTTTTCAGTGTGTAGTAAGGCCACTATGTCATGCTGGCTTTATTTTCAAAGGACCTGAGCCTTTAAGATAGGCTTGACCAGCTCAGCTGGTAAATACTCAGTGCATCCCAGTAATCTCTACTTGATACTCCAAGTACTCTCATTTACTCCTTGATTTGCTCTACTATAATGGAACAAACTGCTGTGTGATTCCTTACATCAGGGAAGCATTAGCACGTACTGAGGGGTTTTTTTTTTTTGTGTAGAGGCATTGATGCTGTTGATGATGAGATGCAATGGAAAGATGAAACCTCCTTGTGTTTATAAGTTTTTCTTAATTTTGTTTTTATACACATGGTTTGGACTAATGTTGCATGAGGATCTCTGTAAAGGCTTATCACACTTTCCTCAAAACAATTAATGCTAACTTCGTGAGCTCATAACATTTCTAAGGTGAAAATCACGATTATTAATTCTTACCCTGGATTGTATTATCTGACTTGTACCAAGCCTGGGATTTGGATGCATATCCTTGTTTGGCAGCAAAAAGTTCTTTTTATAGGCTACAGTGCTGGCTTTTTGTAAGCATAGTTTTGAAAATGTAAATACTGTGGACCGTGTTTCCCAGGGAATTAAAATAACGTGCAATCCTAATTTATTACATTCAGTGATTAAACACATAAATTGTTCCTTATGTATTCAGATTGCCATCCATCAGCTCTTTCAAGACTAAGTCTACAGTGCCCTTCTAGATAGATGGAGAAAAGCCTTTCATTTATTATCACACACAGTGTTATTACTGCCTGTACACTGCTGGCTGCAAAAATAATTCTTTATGTTTCTTGTAACTTAGTGTTTCTATCTTGCCAGCAAATGCACTCACTTGAGTCCCATGAGCCTAAACAGCACTGCCACCATACACAGAGCTCTATACACACCTCAAACCTGTATGGAGAAGACAGCAACCCTCTGAGCAGAGCATTAATCTCATTTAGTGAGAGGAGCAGAGGCTATACTCGGCAGGTACGGCCTCTAAGGAATGTTTCCTCCCTAACTGTAATTGTAAGTGTAAACTTACAGATTACAGTTTACACAGGCTGCTGTGTAAACTACTCAGGTGCTGGAGAACTCAAATGGTAGAACCTCCCTTGACCTACTAACCACTCCCTTTCTAATACACCCCAGGATGGCAATGGCCTTCTCGGCCACAAGGACACATTGCTGGCTCATGGTCATCCTCCTGTCCACCATGACCCCCAGATCCCTTTCACCTACATTGCTCTCCAGCAGGTCAGTCCCCAACCTCTACTGGTACATGGGGTTGCTCTTCCCCAGATGCAAGACTCTATACTTGCCCTTGTTGATTGTCATCAAGTTTCTCCCCACCCAACTCTCCAGCCTGTCCAGGTCTCACTGAATGGTCAGACACTCCTCCCAGTTCAGTGTCATCAGCAAACTTGCTGAGGGCACACTCTGTTCCTTCATTCAGGTCGTTGATGAAAATATTGAACAGTACTAGTCCCAGTACTGACCCCAGAGGGACTTCACTAGTCACTGACCTCAAACGTGATTCTGTCCACTGACCACAACTCTCTGACTTCTTCCTTTCAACCAGTTCATGATCCATCTCACTATCTGACCATCAAGAGCACACTTGCTCAGGTTATCTACAAGGATGCTGTGGGAGACAGTGTCGAATGCTTTCCTGAAATCAAGATAAACCACATCTACTCCCTACCATCATCTATCCACCTAGTGACTTCCTCACAGAAGGCTATAAGGTTGGTCAAACATGACTTCCCCTTGGTAAAACCATGTTGACTGCTCTTAATGACCCCCTCATGCTTGATATGCCTGGAGATAGTGCCAAGAACAAGTTGTTCCATCACCTTTCCAGGGATGGAGGTGAGGCTGACTGGTCTATAGTTACCCTAGTCCTCCTTCTTGCCCTTCTTGTAGACTGGAGGGACATTTGCTGTCCTCCAGTCCTCAGGCACCTCTCCTGTTGCCCACGACTTACCAAAGATAATGAAGAGTGGCCTAGCAATGACCTCCACCAGCTCCCTCAGCACTTTTTCACTCGCTTATTTCCGCTTTTTCTTGTGCCTCGTTTGGTAAAAAGACAACACTAGCATAATTAATCTCTTTAATGATGGCATGGAAATAAGAAAAAAAATAAATTATAAGGATCACAGCTCCATGCTGCTCCTTGACAAAAAATAGTAAACAAAAATATGAACGATGTTAAGGAAACAGTTTGAGATAGAAGGTGCAGATCTTTCATGAGAGACACAATTTAAGGCATTTAGGTTATTGAACGTTAAAAAACAAACACACAGCCTTGGGTTGCCAATAGACTTTTTTGGGATTTCTGAGAGCTGGTGTTGGCCAAATTTCTCTGGGCTGCTCTGAGTTTCTTAGGGCCTGAGGCCATTGAGAATTTTTACATAGATTGTTACATGTATTTTGACAGATACACAAAAGGGAAGATTTGAAAAGGAATTCCTCCTTCTTTGAAGCTTCCTGCTTTGAAGCTAGATTTGGTGCCATATGCATGTCTATCTGGCTTCTCCAAGTGAAGTGCCCAGAAAACAAGTCTTGTGCCTTTGCCTCCCAGGTTGGAACCCTATGGTTCTCCTACTCTTACCATGGGATGAAGACTATGGCATTTTCATGTATGAACTCTGTTTGTCTACAAGATCCACCAAATTACTGTTGGTAATGTTTTCCTGTAGGAGTTTTTACTGGTTTGAAAGAATGAGGAGTCACTTTAGACAAAGTGCAGTTTACACTTACCACAACATAAAATGACTAAGTAGGATTTTTTGAGTCTAGACTTATAAGTGAGTATGAGTGTCTACCTGACTGGAGCTTTTCAGTTCTGTGGGCTGGATGCCAGGTTATTATTACACAGTCATTTCTGTTGCTTATGCTGCATCTTTATAGTTAAAGTCAGGTTATTATTTTCAAGTCTTAAGTGAAACATATAAACAAGTTTAATAATACTCAGAAAACATAAACTAAGGTAGTGACATTAAATGCATTTCTTTGAGGTCTAAGAATCTGCTATCTGGTTGTCATCTTTTTCCCTTTTCCTGCTTGCATTTCTTCCCAGTCCTACTATTGAAGTAATGGAGCCCAGGCCTGTGGTAAACAGCCTGACAGACAGGTTGTGGCACTCTGATGCATTGTGATGTGGAAGATGAAATATGTCACAGGAAGAGGTGAACTGAAACTGATTTTAGGTTCTCATTCTCAAGAATGCAAAGAAAAGGGGACATGGGGCAGTTAAGGGCAGAAAGACTTTAAATAGCATTCTTGACATTTTGAAATAATGATAATTGCTGAAAAGCTTATAAACCACTGCCTTATGTGGATTAAAGAAGTAGAAAGGCCAGCTTTTTCTTAGGCAGAGTACTTTGTAGTGCTATCTCAGTTTTGGGGATTAAGTTGGCTTTCAAGAGGCTTACCTTTCCTAACAAGTCTCTGACCACCAGTGCCCCTTATGGCTCTCCCAGGTCACGCTCTCACCACCTGTGAGGGAGAGGAAACTCATCTTTCTGCTTGTAAGCCAAATCCAGCACTCACAGCAAGGAAAATTACTTTTCTTGGGCTGTTATCTACTCATATCATTTACCATATGAAGTAATCTGGATTGTAACAGAGATGGGGTGTAGTGGCAAGAGGTTAGTGTAGAGCTCTTGGCAATGCAGAGGAGCACAGATATAAACAAAATTGCTTCCTTCTGCTCTCTCTGCTCCTTTGCTCCACCCTTCAACACACTCTTT
>NW_009970723.1:12930715-12931805 GCF_000747805.2 Chaetura pelagica
ACTCTTTCCTATGCTGTGAGATGTCCCTGCCTTCTGTGATTTTTTTCAAATCACTTTCAAAAGCTTTTGAATACTACTGTTATAGAAGAATTACGTCTTTTATTGGGATCAAACTGTTCTTGAAATTTTAGTATCCTTGTAGTGTCAGCCAGTCTGACTTCTGTCTGAGTAGGCTGACTGTATAAACACTGGCTGGACCATAGTCAGCCCCTGGCTTTGCCAGGACAGAAAGCTCTGTCACAGCAAAGTGCTTCTCACCGTGTGTAGGAGAGCCTTATAGACATAGCAGTTGATCCAACAGGGGAGAGGCAGAGATCTGTAAGGTGAGGGGATAGCTAATCTGGTGATATATCTGCATAAACTCTGTTGGAGATTGGGTTCTGACATGTCTGAAGAGCCTGTGGGGATGTTTAGCAGGGTGGCAGCCCTAGGTGGGGAAGCAGCCTGCCATCACCTTGAGGACTATTGTGGGGAAGGTGGTGGGTCCTCTGTGGGCAGTGGGCTGATGGGGCTGTGCCCCCCAGGGCTGGCTGTAAACAGGCTTCATGGTGCTGAGGTTTGTGCTCCCGATGCTGTGAACACAGGCCCAGATACAGAGTCCTGAGTCACGCCGAAGCACCTGATACTACAGGGGAAGTAAACCAAGGTAGGAAATACTGCAAAGAATGAGGTTCTGTGATTACCTTGGCAGAGACGATGATTTGGGAAATCCTTTCCTTCTGTCTCCTTGTTTCCATCCTTAGTCACAACTCCTATTGCATGGTGAGTTCCCCCTCCTCTCATCTGTGCTGCTTTAATTGCCATTGGACAAGCTTTAAACATGACCCCTATATGAGGACATCTCCTTTTGGAACTTTCCTGGTCAGCTTTTCCATCTTGCCAAAGGCACTCATATGCTGTTTGCACAAGCTAAATCATTAAAGAAAAAGATCTGATTTATGCTATTTTCATTCTCAGTTCACCCCCAGCTGTTAGTTCTGCACCTGCCTGAACTTCCTGCTCCTCCAGTTATGCCTGCTGTAAAAAATATTTCAATATCAATCTGTCCCATAAAATGGTAAAACAACTGATATATAGTGCTGGCCTCACG
>NW_009970723.1:12931822-12936741 GCF_000747805.2 Chaetura pelagica
TAACGGCCAGTCTAGAGACTGGAATGATTAAATCTATACCCAATGCAATGGCTCGTGTGGCCACAGTCTGAGAAGTAATGTAGTACCACCTGAAACTCCAGAAATGCAAAGTTGTGTTGTTTTTTTTGTTTTGTTTTGTAAGAGTGTGTAACAGAAGGTGATGCAGAAGGAAGCTACCTGGTCTAGCAGAGACAGCTCTGCACTTTGTGAGTGGCAGGAACCAGCAAAAGGGAATATCTGACCCACAAACCTCCTGCCAGACTAATCTTCTGGCAAATAGCCATGCATGAAAATGTCAAACCTATGTGCATTCCTTCACAAGTCAGTTATTCCCTAGTTCTGTCTGTGTTGAAATGACAAAACAGAAGTACCCAGAAATGGAAGGATAAATTGTTTTTAGTGTGATCAGTTTTATGGTGTGACATTTTCTGTGTAGTTTCATAGTAAAAGATTTTCTGAGCAGGATGGTGATTTATACAGACCTCTTTTCTACTACCTGATGCTGAGACATTAAGTTGGCTCTGGACGTCTTGCTTCATTCCAATGAAAAATACACTTCGTATTTGTACAGTCTCACACAGGCAGGTATGGCTGGGGAGAGCTAGGCCTCCCCAGTATTGTAGAAAGCAGAAAGAAAGAGAGGTTTGTCTTAAAGCATAATTATACAAAAGGCTCAGACAAGACAATTTCCCCGATGTGGCATGAAGAGGTGAAATCAAACCCAAAGCAGCTTGGGACCATTGCTTGCAAACGGCTGTAGCTTTCATGTGCTTTGTAATTAAGGTCACTGTGGCTATGATAGTTCTGTTAAAAAATAAAGAAGAATTCTTCCCTGCTATGCTGTCTTCCTAAGGTTAAGTAATGATGTTTCCTAGGTTGGGTGTATGTCTGGGAAAGTTTAAAAGCGATTGGCCTGGGTTCAAAGAATTGGACATATGGGAAAGCAGTCTCCTTTTCTTTGCAACAAAACTATAAAAACTGTGCCTGGAGCAATATACATTGTAGTGAAATAGCAGCAGACACTTGTCAATGTTCTTTTCTATCAAAGGTAAAGACAAGCAATGACCCAGTCCCTTTGTTAGACCAGTTTGCAGTAGAACAGGATTACACATGTAATATCAGGCCACAATATAACAATTAATTGTGGAAGAATGAAACTTAATTTCATCTTTTCTGAAGTTGACTCTCAAGAAGCACGTGTTTAAGCAGTTTTTGAGCTACATTTTGTTCTTTCACAAAGGATTCAAAATATTATTTTAGTGAAACTTCTTACGACACAGAGATACCTGTCTCAGAAATAGACTAGAGGAAATTTGGTACAAGTTATGGTGCTTTCTTTAGGACTTCTGACTAGAAAAAAAATGCTTTGTGCTTAGAGATAATGCTCCCCTGCCACATGGTTTTGGCGTGAATTGGCCTTTTTGAACTCAGCTGAACTACTTAGGAATGTCTTTTGTAATGTCTATGTGGCCATAAAAGAGCAAGATCTCTTTGCTAGGGACAGCTTATTCCTTGAGGGGAAACAATTCAGGCGTTAAGTGTAGTACCTGTGGGATCACAATCTGTACAAGTGAAGTGAGCCAGCCTTTTAAATCAAAATAATGTTTTCCACTCTTCTATGAAAAGCACCTGCAGCTGCAGAATAGTTTGCAGAGCAATAGGATTATTTTTTTCTTAAATGTAAGAAAAAAACCCCACATTTATTTTTCCCTGTTCCACTTCAAATTTGTGATGGAGTTTTTGCTGTGAAGATTTTTTAACAGAATTCAATAAGCCTTAATAGAGTGAGGCTGTCAGGAATGGCTGTCAGGTGCAGATGAAATTCTGGTGACCTAGGGTTGAAAAAGAACAAATTACAAAAAAAAAATAATGGACTTCTCTCTCAAGTAAGAGATGGGAAGCCCATCAATCAATAATTAGTGAGTTATGAAATACTGTATTTTTTTTTTAAACTAGAATTCCATGGTAGATTTGGACAGCAATGCATATTTATAGTTTCAGTTATGCTGTGGTTTAAGATTGTGGTGTTCATATTGAGAAAAACTCAGTCAACTTGTATGGAAGTTATTCACCAGCTTGGATGTGTAATAACTCTTTCCCCTGGAATTTACTGCATTTATTACATAAATATTTTAAAGTAGGAAAGTTTGTGGTAGTTCTGATGTTTAAAATAATCAGTAGTTAGTGTACAAAAAACATTTTTTTGCAATTATAGTTTTTTTGGTAGGTGAGCAAAAAAAATCTGACTTTCTTTCATTTACCTGCAGAGCCTTTGGTTTATGAAGTACATTCTTTGATTTTTTCATGCTGGACCTTTGACTGTTCTTTCACTTGGGTTACAATATGACTTAAAAAGAAGCACTTGCTTTTATGCAACTTGGTATGTTAAGAATGAAGCTATTTGGAAAAGCTGAGGGAATTGGAAAAATCAGGAGTCTATTGCTTAAAGCTGAGCAAGAACAAACTCACTCAGTTCTGCTTTCCAAAACAGTTTTCTTAAAAAGATAGCTATAGAATGCCTAAAATAATACTGTCAGATAAAACCCTGTTCTTTCCCTTTTTTTTGTATGTTGGCTTTGATCAATACCATTTAAAAGAATTGCAGTTTTTTGACTTTCAGGTGTTTGGAAAAGTTGTTCACTGGCCATGATCATTATGATGTTTTGATTTTGCATATAGCTGTTGATAAAATCCATCTTGATAAGCTCTTTTTTTTGTCACAGATCATTGTAAATTTCAGTTTGGTTTGAGTTTTTTCTGCAAGTCCAGAAGTTTTTATAATTTTTTTTAATTTTTTTTTTTAATCCATACTCTAGCTATACAATGTAGACAGACTACAGCTGAAACTTAATTAAGAGCCTAGAAAAAAAGTCTTCTACCAGCCTCTTCTTATATCATAGTTTGTCTCCTTTATGCTGGTAATAGCAAAGTCTAGGTGGACAGCTGGAGAAGCAGTACTGGAAGCAGCTGTCATGGATACCCCACATCCTGGCTCAGGAACTGCACCTGGATCATCCTACCCAGGAAGAATCCTTGAATCCTCATGTTTGTATATTCAGTGAATATATCTCAGATTTTAGATATGAAAGCATAATGAAATTGTTATGCTACTCTAGTATCACTGGAAGTCTCACATTAGCACAACAAAACACCAAGTCTTGTGACCCGAAAGAGCAGTTAGACACATGCATCTTCTAGACTTGGTGGCTACTGCATGTGACTTGGAAGTGGACGGGATGGCCTGTGGTGCTGCTTTCACAAGGGAGAAACAACAGTCTCTTTTCTTCTGTCACTGGGTTACTGGATGAGTTCAGCTGAGGAGGTTGGGCAATCACCCAAATCAGAGCAGAGATATAAATATTAGCAAAGCATTCTCATGGGAGGTCCATAGAATTTAAAATTGGCTTCCTTGATTGGTCTCAGAGCCTGACAGAGCTTGGCAGACCCATATATTTTCTCAGGCATTAAATGAGTATGGCTTGAATTATCTCCTTAAATGTTTTCTTTCTTTTTGGTGAAGTACAGAAATCGTGGAATGACTTAAAAAAAAAAAAAAAAAAAAAAAAAAGAAGGAAAGTTTGTTTTCTGAATCCATATTTATCATAGAAGAAAGGCCTAGGAAAGATCTCAAAAGGTCACCTAGTCCATTTTCCTATCCCAAGGCAGGATTAATGACACATGAAGTAGAGTTCCCACGCTGCGGTGCACTGCTGATGCATGAACCTCTTAAAAGTGAATGCAGCAGCACTGCATAGAGTTACAGCATTCTGGGGCAAATCTTCAGTGGTCAGGAAATGCTATTTTCTGGAGATCATTTGGGATAGGCTCGCTGAGTTTGCAGCAGAGAGATAGAGGCTGTGACTCATTGAGGCTGTTCAGCCTTGGAGGACAGTCAGAGCAGTTGAAAGTGCCAGATGCATCAGGATGCATCCCTGTCTCCTGTTGTTTAGCTGGGATTTCTGCTTGTGGCAACTTCCCTGGTTTCTTTCTATTACCTAGTGCTGTAGCTGCAGTCTGTGGGTTTCTCAGCCACTCCAGCTAAATGTGTCCATGTCCATTCTCTGACACTGATGATTGCCTGGTGGGGAGCAGTCTTTGCTCTTGTCATTATGTTCCGCCACCCTTCAAAACAAGGAGGCTGCTTGCAGGAAAACAACCTGTTGGGATTGACACATGGCCCATTTGGACTCCAAAATCATGCACAGGAGAGAGAAAAGTAGATTGTTTTGGAGGCCAAAACATGTCCAGGGACAATTTTAATAACTTAATAGAAAAAGTAAGGGGGTTTCTGTACATTCCCTGCTGCAAATAAGTTTTCTCCAACAGATGTAGCTTCTGCCCTGAAGGTTCAGCCCCTCCCTGTACCTTCTTGCAGACTTCCTTTATGGATGATCTCTCAAGTTGCCTTGTTGCCCTGGTAAGGAATGTCCCTATCTGCTTGGGACTTTTTGCTGGAGGAGATTTTTCTCTGGCAGTTTTTTCCATATTCTGGTCTGTCTTCCCTGAAAACCTTACCTCTTCTAAGAAAAGTAAGTACCTAATGAATGTTTAACCTTTTTTGCATCTGCAGAAGGAGTTAGATGAGGGACAGGGGCAGATAAGGGACAGAAGCACTCCTAAGACTGTGCCTTGGACTGAGGCAAATGTTTTTCTTGGAATAAAACCTGAAAGCTGATAGCTTTCACCCCTGTGAAGAGAACATCCTCAGGGAATCAATTTAGAAAGGCACATTATACAGTGCTGACACCTCAGTATGACTTTAGGATTGAAGATGTAGATTATCAATGTTAGCTTTTGATTGTGACTATTTTAGTGAGCATTTTTTAAAAAAAATACAAGGTAGTCAGGCCCATGACTACCATAATGGCTTTACTTCCATAGTACAGTGCAGGGTTTCCATCTCTGTTGCAGGAGGGAAA
>NW_009970723.1:12936771-12978940 GCF_000747805.2 Chaetura pelagica
GGAAAGAGTTATGCCAAGAGAAGACCTGTTGCTTGATCACCTCTTAGATACTTTTCCTGGGAGGTGCAAAACAAACAGAAGCAGAGTTGACTTTGGCTAGCACTTGACTGACCCTACTATGGTGTCCCTTCTGTCTGACAAGGAATTTTTTTCACTTGCCCTTTCCATAGTTGCATGTTGTGATTTGACAGAGCATTTTGGCAACCTAGTCTCCCATCTAGTTCAACATTGTAATGTTCAGAAGACAAGTGATCCTCTGAGAACTGCAGTGTGCTATTAGGAAACATTTTAATTAATGGCTGCTGAAATGTTAACATTGAAATGTGATATACAATAATTCCCTGTTCTGAGTTTCTGAAACATAGCAGATCACATCATGTTTTAGGATTTCCTCAAGGTAGTAAAGTATTTATGGGCATATAAAAGAGAAATTATTTCCTAAATCTTGTACCAGGAGATTTAGAGAAAGAAATCTATATTTAAAGTTATTATGATTTTTGAGTGTAAAGGTAGAGTCTCTTCCAGCTTGTGAATGATCCTTCTGATACTGTCACCAATTGCCAGTGAATCCAGCTGCTCAGAAATGGCACCAAAGTTCTCATGTTGTCACTCTTTCTGCTTTACTCCTTTTATATTGCTATATGACTTGTGGAAATCTGTTACTGTCTAGATTTGCAGCCAAATCATGAATATGGCTTCATTTAACAATTGTGATCTTTACATCTTTAAGTTAGCTATTTTTCAGTAACTTCAGGAGAATTTTGTTCTGACTGAAAACCTTGAGAGTGAGGAATAGCTTTATTATATATGGGGCTGTAACGTGAGCATGTAGCATAGCTAAATATTTTTAATATATAAAATATAGTAAAAACTGATTCACACTTTAGGGATGGTATTGTAATCTGTCTAGCACAGGTTGCTGTTAGGGAGGAATACATTTAGGTGTATGAGTTCAATTTCATTACTAACACAACTTTCTAAAGTTTGAACTGAGACAGTGAATTACATTTTTGGAGTAACTAAGAATATCACCAACACACCACTGAAGTCACCTTTCGCTCCAGACAGAAGGGAAGTGTCTTTAATCTTTTTGTCTTTCACATATATTGGTTGTATTTCAACAAGAACAGTTAGGAAAACAAATTGAAAATCAGAAGTATTCCACATAGATGAAAGTGAATAATTGCAAGAAGAAAATGAAGAAACAAGTTATAGTTGGAAAACTGAGATGAGCTTCACATCAAGTAATAGTAGCACTTAGGCTTTTTGAAAAAATGTTCTCTAGTGTTTCTGGGAAAACTGCAAGATACAGAACCTTAATCTAGTTGACTGAGTCTTTACAAACTGAAAACTATTTGTACTTCTTTGTATTTTTCTTCTAGGCCTAGGATAGATACAAATGGGAATACACATTATCTTTTTAAAAGAGCACAAAGGAACCATGATGTGTTCCACAAATCTTTGGTTCTAGAAGCCTTAATAAAATCTCAGTCTCCCCAAAGCTTCTCCCCAAAGCTTCCTTACCACTCCTCCACTGCTTATCAGCTCTGTGTCCCTTTGGTCCCCTTTCAACAGAGTTTTGTTTTTGTAGAGATAGGACAAAGAGAAATGAACTTGGCATTAGTCAGTGATTTAAGCAAATACAGTCACAAGAAAGAGACGTCTGTATTCCAGCCTAAAACCCACATCTTTCAGACTCATGTGGGAAAACTCTTTCACCTGTGTAGAGCCACTTGAATTCACTGGGACATGTGAAGAAAAGGAAATCAATGGTCTGGAAAATATTATCTGTGCTGGAACATGAGTAATGAGATGCTGCCAACAGTTCAACTGCATAAGTACTAGGAGCCCAGTCATGAACATCTGTTGAAAGCACACAAACCTTGTCTATGCTAGTTGCTTGGCACTTGTGCAGCTGAGCTGCTGCTGAAATCTGGGTATGAGCTGTCAGAGGAGAGAACAGGACTGATCTACTTGATGCTATGAATGCAATTTTGCCTCCTGGTTACAAGTCTTCAGGATAATATCAGGTTTGGATTCTTCTTGTCCACTGAAAACCCAACAAACTAAGCTTTTAGTGAAAATGCCATTATGAGACAACTTTTACCTCTATAAACCTCTTCTTGTGTGGTAAGTGTAACTCAAAGAATCATAGGATCATAAAATCATAGGGGTTGGAAGTGACTTCTGGAGATCATAGAGCCCAACCTCTCTGCTGCAGCAGGAACACCTGGGGCAGATCACACAGGAACACATCCAGACAGGTCTAGAAAGTCTCCAGAGAAGGAGACTCCACAACCTTTCTGGGCAGCCTGTTTCAGTGCTCTGTCACCCTCACAGTAAAGAAGTTTTTCCTCATGTTGAGGTGGAACTTCCTGTGTTGTAGCTTGGTGCCATTTCCCCTCGTCCTATCACAGGGCACCACTGAAAAGAGACTGGCCCATCTTGTCATCCACCCTTCAGATATTTATAGACATTAATAAGGTCCCCTCTCAGTCTTCTTTTCGCAAGACTAAACAGCCCCCTGTCTCTTAGCTTTTCCTCATATGACATATGTTCTAGTCCCTTAATCATCCTTGTAGACCTCTGTTAGGTACTTACCTTTGTAGTAATGCACTTACTGCTTACCTCACAGCTATGATACTGGAATGCTGTATATAAAACATGTTGCTTTGCAGGCAAGGGTATTTAATATTTTTTTCCCTTTACTTTGCCAAATGACATACAAATGACCAAAAATCTTCAGACATATGAGCTATAGTGTTACATTATTGTAATTCCAAAAATATTTTGTGCTCTGAGATCAATTAATTGCCTTCCAGCTATTTCACTGGTAATAAGCACTTTATGGTAATTGCATGTATGTCATGTGGAATCAAGGATATATTTTTTTTATTTTTGGAGTCAGGATATAATTTTTCAAGATTGACTGTTTAAAAGAGGAAGATAACCTAGGTGTGACCGAGGAGTCTTGATTTGCCTAGCAGTTCATCTCCATCAACTTTCTGTGACATGAATTAGCCTGTAGATGTCCCCCAACACATGTTGTGCTATGTCCAGTAGTTCAGTTCTGTTGAAAGCAGCTATCACATTTATAAATTACAAACTGCTCAAGTTAAAGAGAGACAGAGAGATGAAAAGCTGCTCAGGAATGGCTATTTTGTGCAAAGACAGTGGAGGTAATGACAGAGTGAAGAGCATCTCAGACCAAGAAAAACATAAGCTAAACAAGAGCTGATAAGAGAAATAGGAATAACAAGTCTGAAGACATCAGGAAAAGGGAACCAGAAATGACACACTTCACTGTGACTCTCAGATATGGAAATGATCAATTTTTCTCTGGCTTAGTGAACCAGAACTGACCCTATCACTGTAATACGTGATGAAAAGAATACTGCACTTCCATGGAGTGACAGCTTTGTCTTCCACAAAACCAGCAGGTTAGTGGGAGAAAATACAGCTCAGCCCATAATCATCCTAATAAGATGATGAACCTTGGTAACCTTTACCTGTGTTTAGCCAATGTAGTTAAGTACTGCATAGTGCGTGCATCAGTGCTGGACTTGGTCCTGCCTACATATTCTATGGTGGAGCTGGCTGAACCCTGAATATGGTTTGTAGGCATGAGCAGAATCCTGAATTGTAATTTGTTTCACCCATTTTGCAACCTATTCTCTTACAATAAACAGTAGGTTTCTTTTCACACAAGACTTTGATAAATCATTGCTATTTAAATCAATACCCATATTCACATGCAAACAAGCACATTTGTCAAAGAGTGTTCACTGATCACAATATGTTTTTTTTACTCTGTTATTTGTCATTTTGATCATTATTCTTCTGATTTCAAAACTATCCATGGAGGACCTGAAAGACTACATAGCAGCTTTTCCTTCAGCACACTTAATGAAGAGTCAAAGCAAATAATAATTAGTGCCCTTGAGATGCAGAATTCTAATTCTATGCATAACTTAGCATTTCATAGTATTTATATTCTACTCTGTTGCTTCAGTATCATAGATCACAGAACAGTAGATAATAGAAGGTCTGTAACAATATTATTGCAGGTGAGGAATACACAAACACAAAATTTGAACCAAATTTCTTCCACCATAGCAGATTCATAGAATTCTATGGAATCGTTGTGGCTGGAAAAGACCCTTGAGATGAAGAACACTGCCAAGTCCACCACTAAGCCATGTCCCTAAGCACCACATCTACACATCTTTTAAATGCTTCCATGATGGTGGCTACACCACTTCCCTGGGTAGCCTGCTCAACTGCCTGACAACCCTTTCAGTAAAAAAAATTCCTGATACCCAAACTGAAACTCCACTAGCACAACTTGAGGTTGTTTCCTCATGTTCTGTTGCTTCTTACTAGGGAGAAGAGACCAATAGAACCTGCTTTTAAGTAGTTGCAGAGAGCGATAATGTCTCCCCTCAGCCTCTTCTTCAAATTAAACAACCCCAGTTCCTTTGCCTGCTTCTCATAAGACTTGTACTCCAGACCATTCACTAGCTTTGTTGCCCTTCTTTTGGACATGCTCCAGAACCTCAATTTTCTTCTTGTAGTGAGGGGCCCAAAACTGAACACAGTCCTTGAGGGGTGGCCTCTCCAGTGTGGAGTACAGGAGGACAATTACTTCCCTAGTCCTGCTGGTCTTATTATTTCTAATACAAGACAGGATGCTGTTGGCCTTCTTGGCCACCTGGCCACACTTTTGGCTCTTGTTCTTTCAGCTGTCAACAAACACCCCCAGGTCCTTTTCTGCTGGGCAGCTTTCAAGCCGGTAGCATTGCATGGGGTTGTTGTGACCCAGAGAAGGACCTGACAATTGGCCTTATTGCACCTCAGTCAGTCAATCCAGCCTATCCAGATCCCTCTGTAGAGCCTTCAGGTCTATCTTACCTGTGTTCCAACTGTTAGATACTTATATAATCAGCCCTTACATTCTTCAGTAATGGACTCTTTGAAGCCTCTTTCCAGGCAAGCTACTCTTATATCTTATGATTGTAAATAGTAGAGAACCTTTTCAAACAACTTCCTTGGTCTTCTTTTCTTCATCTTCTTTTCTTGTCCATTATGGACACAGTAATGGCAGCACATCCAATGAAATAATTGTTTCTTTTGCAACAGTGGTCTGCATACTGGCTGACTACTTTGTTCTGCTCTTTCCTCCATCCTTCTCTTCCTTTATCTGCACAATCCCATTTCTTTCACCTCTTCTTCAGTGAATACTTTTTAAAGATTCTGGGGTTTTTTTTGTCACTTTTCTCTGGAGTGTCTGCAGCTGTTATATATTTTTCTGGTAGGAACAATGTGAAATTATCTTGTCATTCATCTTGTAATTCACCATAATATACATAATTGCTTCTGTAGAACTGTTGAATAATATTTTACTTGATTTTCCCCATTATTTCTGCTTAAATTGAAATACGATGATAAATCATAATTATCTATATACTAAATGCAATTTTCAGTATTTTTCCACCTAACTTTCTGTAATTTCCTGCAAATATCTTTTACTCTACCTCTGAGATTGTTGAATCAATGTACTTTCTCTCTATAATGGTGAAAAAAATCCTTAGAGAAAAAGAGGTAAACATGAAGATATAGATTAGGTTATGGTTGGTGGATTTAGGTTATGATTGGACTTGATGATCTTCAGGGCCTTTTCCAACAAAGATGATTCTGTGATTCTGTGATATCTTTATTTCATTAGGATTTTGGACACTTGGTAAGTAATCTCAGTTGACTGTTACTCAGCTGTTACTAATCAGAATGATTTTCCCAAAATCACACAGTGAGCATTTTGTTGTAACAAATGCAGTACAGAAATTGAGATAATATTTTGACCAATTCATAAACCAAGAGAGAAAAATAATTAAATCCTGGAAAAATTGAAACACTCACTCAAGAACCATTTAAAATTTGAGATATTAAAGTAGTTCTAAAAAATCAAATTTTAATGGATAAACCACAATAAGTTTTTTCTTGAAGGGTGTGAAAGGCACCACTAGTATTTCTTAATAGACAAAACACAAGTTTACAAAAAATATTTCTTGTAGTTTCTAAAGCAATTAACAAAAAACTCTAAAGGAAGTGTGTATCAGACAACTTGGCTGCCTTGTATGCCAATGCTTTGTTACACAGCTCTGCAGTAAGCTTTTTCTCCTTCCATGGATGAGCTATAGTGAACAAATTTCTGCAGGCCTATTGCTTCTGACCTGTGAGAGGATGTGTAAATGAGCCCTTTCACTTGCAGAGTGAGCCCCAGTCTGAAGGAATGTGAAAAATTGCATCTGAGCTTTCAAGAAACAAGTTGCACACAGGGGACTTGCTGTGAAGGAGCTTTTGAAATGAAAGGTTCTAAGACTTCTATAAAAAGGTAACCACATACATTTAGCCTTCAGTATGATTGATTGTGTGTTTGGTAGTTTTTCTTTGTTTTGTTTTTTCTTTTTTCTATTTTTTTTTTTTTCTTGCAGAGGTGATGTACTGGTGATTTTGCTTTGTTTACTGAGGCAAATCCATAGGTGCGTCATAGGAGGCAGGAATAACAATTTGAACTGCTGACTGTTACAGTGAGACTGGGGGTGAAAAGAACATCTTAGATTTCATCTTCTGTCTAGAGAGAGATCAACCAGAGGGATTGAGGAGATCCAATGAGATCAGGTCTGGTTGAGCAGTACAATTAATCACTCTAAACAATGAGACAAGTAGCAACTGTTTTTTATTTTTTTTTTCTGGATAGATACCCCATGAAACCACTCTCTCAAATCTAGAGCAGGTGTATGATAGTTGCATTTGACTAAGATTGATTCTTACATGTGTTAATCAAGGACACTGAGAAAAGTTTCACAGCAGGTTGATGTACCCCAGAAAATCAGCTGACTTGGCTGCAATGCAGCCAGAAAAGCTGTGAACATTTCCTGAATTTCAGCTCTTCACTGAATCTGCTCTGGTTTCCTGGTGCCCTTTTGCCACACTGCCCTAGAATAGTTCTTCCCAGTGACATGGTCAAGGATGTGTCCATAAATTAAGTAACTCCTCTTGTTGGCACTGCAGAGTTTACACATTTCTGTTTCCTAAGTAGGTGGATCAAAAAAAGGGATTTTTTTTTTTTTTTTTCCTTTTTTAAAATTTCTTGCTACTCCTTGCTTCTGCTGGTTCTTGTCTTTTGCAAGGAAAGGCAAAGTTGACCTCAGTACTGGAAATTTTCTCTCCAGTTGTTTCAGGATGCAGAAGATCATTTACTTCTCTGACCCCAGCCATACACAGAAATAACAGCAGTCACAGTATGCTGAGATCAGCCACTAAGGAGAGCTTGGGAAGACATACATGTCACATCAACAGCGCTTTCCTTCTTCTGACTTAATCTCAGTACAAGGTTGTTTTCCATCCTTTTTTCTTCCTAATTGAATTAAATTATATTTAACTAGTTCTCCTGATATCAAGTCTAATTCCTTGCAGTTATATAGGGACTACTCCAGAAAATCACAGGTTTAGCTTTAAATTGACACATAATTTCCCAGAGGAAATGTCTCTGAGGAAACATTATCTACTTTATTCAGAAAATGAAACTCTCTGTAGAATAAAAGGGGGGCAAAATATCTCATTTAGATTGAGGCATTTAAATTGCATATTGAAAAAAACATATAAAATTGTTATGGAAACAAACTCTGTGGTATTAATTTTGACAGAGTAAATGGATCCTGGGTCACAAAGGTGTTAACTTGGTCATGTAATTTGTAAAACAGTCACAAATACATCAGATATTTGAGTACAAAGAGGTATTTTGAGTAGAGAGATCTTGAATTGTTAATTCCCATGGTAAATAGATGGGAATATTAATGCCAAGCATTAAAAAAAAACATTGATTAGACTCTACAGGAGGAAAAAACCTACAAAACAAAACCAAAGACAGTACAAAATATGTGGGGTTTTGAAGCTGAAAGGTTAGGAAGATGCCTGACTGAGCAAAGCAGATATATTTGGGAGTCTCCTGAGTCTTTTTTGTCAGAGATGTTGATTGGAGGCTCTTGATCTGGGAAGCATCTCTATTAGTAGAGAAGACTAAGCTATTTCTGCTGGTGATTTGTATTAATCACTCTGAAGGAGAGGGTTGTTTTTAGTCTTTTTCTTTCTTTGATAAAAATGACAGAGGAGAGAAAGGAGGAAAGGTTAGGCAGTAGCAGGTGAGGTAACTGGGGCTTATTCCTGGTCCCAGGAGCCAAAGCAGCTGTTCGCTCGTGGTGAATGATTGGAGTTTTTGGGATAACCACAGCTTCTGGCTTTGTGGGTCTGGCTCAGTTCCACAGCTGAAGTTGCAATATCCGTCTGGGTTCCCACTGCCTCTCCTGGAGTGCGCTTCTGAGACTGTTCCATGGAGTGAATGCAGAGTCAGTGAGGGAGAAAAAAATAGTGAGGGAGAAAAAAAGTCTGGGGAGATGGTGTGTGAAGGAGGCAGGAGGAAGATAATGCTGATGTAGTGGCATGTTACAGGAGAGAAAAGACTGGAATACGATCCCCAGTCTCTCCCAAGAATGATTCTGTGGTGCCTTGGTCCTGTACATGGTCATGCATCTGGGATTGTTGTCTCTAGTATGTCCAGGAATGGGAGATTAGCCTGTCTGGAGGATTTAAGATTGAGAATGTAGCCAAGGAAGACTTTGATCCTAATGTAAATGCAGAAGTAGGACTGAGGACTTTTCCTCAACTTTAGTGAGTTTTCCTATCTAAAGCTGCCTTGAGGGACAAACTGAATATAAATTTTTCTAAATCATACTTGAGAAGAGTATTCTGATGTGTTTATTAATTTTGGAAATGTTATCTGTGTGTTTTGATGGTCTAGGCAGATTTCGAAGCATGAAGAAGCTTCACTGCACCCAGAGAACATCATGTCCATGCTGAACTGGAAGATGTGGTTCACATCTCGCTCCCCAGTACTGGTTATTTTGTTAACCGGATCCCTTCATTCTCACTCAGCTCCAAGATGAGATCTCTGTAGTTATCATCTTCCTATGTACATTAGCTTCCTTTTGAAGGAAACCTAGAGATGCAGACAGGGAGGAATCTGTGGTGTGATCTGCTATGTTCCCAGCCAGAATAATCAGGGGACCAGGGGTGGGGGATGCACCCATCCAGCATCATTGTCATAGCTGGAGGTTCTGCATGGAGAACAGCACTGATCTCACCAGGAAGAGTCAATCTTGTCAGTGTCTTCAGTCATGGCATCTGCCTGTTGAGGGCAAGAAGTGGCAGAGCAAGGCATAACATTTCCTCACTGCAGGAGAGGAACTAAATGCAGCCTTGAAGTGTGCCTGCCTCATTACTGCTGCCCTGGTGAATTCTGTGTCCTTCCTGGACACCTTTCTTTGGCCCAGAAAGCAGAATTATTCTTAAGGAGCTGTATTATGTCCTCACAATATCATTTCCAGCAAGTATAAGGCCTGCAAAGTAGCATTGCTTCAACTGAATGTGACCGTAGCTAATACAAATGCAATGTATGCTGGTTTTGAAATTAATAACTTAGCAAAACTGTTATGTCTATTATGTTATAAGGAGTATCTAAAAAAAAAAAAAAAAAAAAAGAGAGAAAGTGAAAGAAGTCCGCAACCTATGATTATACCAGATCTCCTTTATTTCCATTTTTCACAGTGGTTATATAAGAAAAAGTTGTAATTATTAACTAAAATGGTATTGTTCGTTATAATCAAATTATACAACTTTGCTGCCTGCTTTCTATAAACATTACACTACAGATTCTGAGGGGAAGCTAAAATGTAAACAGTGCTTTTTTACATAAACAGTCACTAAGAATCTTGCTCTTTTTTCCTAACGACTCCACATGAGTACATGAGCACTTGATTGAGAACTTAAATTACATTGTTTGAAGACTGGGTTTAACATTTTTCAGTACAGATAAACAACATACTTCAAACTAAACACTGCTACATGACATGTGCAACCTTAGGGATATACCATTTTAATAATTACTGCTGACATAGCTGGTTTATCCTCAGCATAACATAATTAATTGAAGTGAATTTACGTTTGATTTTAGGGATGTAAATGGACAAATTAAAAGTCTTGAATTCTAATATTTAAACAACTGTTTCAAGTGTCTCTTATGAAAATAGTAGGTGTTATTAAATGCCAATACTGACTTCATGTCTGGTTCATGAGCAAACTGACAACTTGGGCGTGTTTTATGTGTGAAGTGAGAAGGTCATTTGGGGCTCTCTGTCACTTTGAAATGTTTAATTTCTTCTTGAGTGTGTTGCTTGAAGTCTCTTGTACCTACAGGTTTCTCTACTTGTTTGCTTTCTCCAATCATGTTATAACCTGAAGGCAATCATTCTCCAACAATATGGACAGAGAGCCCCTCCTGTTCTGGGTAATCTTCTCGTATGCCCAGTTCAAAGTCAGTTTGTTGCTGGTATTTAGTGTGAAGCCTGAGATGAGGCCCCCATGTCCTTGTTCATGAAATATTCCAAGGTTCTTCTGACTGACAAGATACTTGTGTATTCTTCATGTCTGGAAGAGTGTAGCTCTCTAATAATGTAAACCACTGTCACTAGTATATCTAGAAGAAATGGTATCACAACACATGATGGTTTGTGCCTCAGTCCTCCCATTCCACTCCACTAAAATGGCTTTTTATGACAAGTGTTGCAAAACAGAAGCCAGTGCAAAACATGCTTCTGAGCAAAGTAACTCTGTGAAGCAGAAAGTTAGAACCAGAGAACAAAAGGTTAGTTTTTGTGTAGAAAAGATAACAGCTTGAACTTCTCTCCCTCTTCTCTCCCCACATTAGAGAAGGGTGCACTAGTGAGGTTAGGTCAGCACACACATGTTTTAAATTAGTGGTTTCTAAACAAGGAAGTGACAATTATTTGTTATGATTATTTGTCAAATAATCACATCTGTACTTAATCACTACGTATGTGCCAGTGCTTGCATTTCTCAGTAGGCTGAATTCAGTGAGAATAGCTTTGGATGGTAAATTGTGAGCCCACATTTTAATGGGCACAAAAAATTTAACACAGTATATGTTGTGTTATGAATAAAAGTGCCATATAGTTCTAATCAGTCTCACTCGTTATCTTTCATTCGCAATGTTTATGAAGCATAGCAATGAAACTTACATAGTCTCTGTGATGTCAGTTTCTCTCCTTCACAAAGCCTTTTTATCACATAATTTTTATTTTTTTGGTTACCAAATAGTGTTCTCTTGTTGTTAATAAATACACAGCCTGGTGGTCAGGCTAACATTATCAGTATTCATCTTAATTTTGTTTCTTTCTTCTTCCAGTGCATGTAGTCTCATTCTTTAGAGAGGCAGGTTTTCACCAATGGTTTAACTTCCAAGTTCAGCTGCAGTCTTATTTTAGGTGTCACAAACAGAGCTTTTTGAACTTCCAATGCTCATTTGAACAAGAAGAGATTTTTCTTAGACATTGTTCTCCTTTAGAAGTTCTTATCTCAAATTCCATCCAGAAGTAAATCTGGGGAAAGGGAAATTGTAAGTATGCTTTTACACGAGTGTTTGTTTGCCCCAGAGGTGTTTGTGCTGTCATCTCTTAAAGTGTTTGAGTTTAGGAGTCACTTGGGGTCCAGGAAAGCATAACACACATTTGAATTATTCCAAGGCTTTGGACTGAATCCTTGGAGTATGTGTGATGTTGTCTTCCCTGCTCTGAAAGAACACTTTCCCAGCTGCATCTGGAGTTTTAACACCCCATTATGTCATTCCTCTATGTCTTACAGAGAGCCAGGGGGAGATGTGTATCACTGTCCTGTTTGTGGTCATGGAGCATGTCTGACACAAATACAGATGGGAAGACTTGGTGGGAGTTCCTGGCTGGAGAAATGCCTCTGTGTCTTGGGGCTGCCTTACAGTGCTGTGTTTCCATGTGAGGGTCACACTTTGGCAAATTCACACTGCCTTACATGGTGGGAGGTTTGTGGTGTTGATGTTCAGCCCCATCCATGTGCGTTTGCCTTAGATATCTTTACAAACTCATTCAAGGGACAAAAATTTGGCCTTTTTGTCTCAGACCCCACTGCCTAAGCCCTCTCTATTGCAGGGCTGTGAGCTACAGCCCAGTGGGTAACACGGTGATACAACAGCCATGCCACCCAGCTGGTCCATGTGCGCAAGGGCTCTGCACGGTTTCCCTTAGGGAGCAGTGATCAGACAGAGTCTTCAAAATAACATGTTGGATAATGTATCAATGGGAGTCGCTACTGGAGGGAAAAGAAAAAAAAAGAGTTTTAGCATAAAAAGAGTTTTAGCATTTAGTATCTGTGTAATTAGCAGCCAGCCATAGAGAGATGTGATATATTTGTTGCCTATAACAGTGTAATTCCACATTCATCACCTACTTCCTCATTCCTTTTAAGGTAAGTTGAGGCACCAGAGATGATGAAGAAGGCTTGGGGAAGACATTATAGCAGCCTTCCGGTACCTGAAGGGAGCCTACAGAAAAGCTGGAGAGGGACATTTTATAAAGGCTCATAGTGATAGAATAAGGGGTAACAGTTTTAAACTGTTATTATTTCTTAATTAATGTTTTTCTGGATTTCAATGGTACTGTCCCAGCCTTAAAACCGAAGCTGGAAAATTTCTAGCTTGGCAGTTCCCTCCTTACTGTTTGACAAAGCAAATATGAACCACCTAAGCCTAAAGGAAACCTAAAATTCAGATTTACAATCTCCTGAGAATGTGCTCTCATGAGTAGGTCATTGCTTCTAGGTAAGCACCTTTCTTCATGCTCCCCTGTGCACATTTTGCAAACAAAGGTGGTGAGCTTTGTATTGACCTCAGTTCTATCCAAACATGCCAGCTGTTTAAGCAAACCTATTGAACTCTTTTCCTGAGGAAATTTAGATTTAAATCAAGTATCTTTCACCAAGGCTTAGATACAGTCCCCAGTGCAAAGTACTTAATGATCCTGTTTAAGAAACTCCACATTATGACCCTAAAGATGTTACTGAACATTTTAGGTGCATGAGAAAAAGTGATCTGAATCCTGCAACTTATATGCCTGAATGTACCCTCAGTTTGAGCTTCAGTGGGATTTATGTAGTCTGAATCCCATCACAGCTCAGCAGAAACAGCATCTCCCTTTGCAGAAGGAAGAAATTGATGCGTAAGATAGAAAACTGTTATGCTAACAGCAAAAGAGAAGGGTAAAATTTGTCTTGTGTCAATCAGGTCACTTCAGAATCTTTGCATGACTGAAATACTAAAAATCACGTGCTCTAATCTGCTAGGGGAAAAGGAAAGATACATTGTCTACTTCTTTCATTTCACTGACTGCTCAGGATGAGAATTTCAACAGATACCACCAAATATGGTCACTTAGATGGCAGGTAGTATTAATAATCATAATCACACTTGAAGACAGAATTACAGACTGGGAGTGAAACTTGTGGAATTCAACCTGCACAGCTGCTTGTGCTGTCTTCTTGGCTATATTTAAATGTCACAATTCTTTGAAAAATAGATGACTTTGATAAAAACAATGAATTTCAGTCAATATGGGAAATTCTGTTACTTCTCATATTGTCAGATAGGAAAGAATCCATCCCAAAGTCAAAATTTTGTGGGTACTTAGCTTATAAAGATTATGAATGAATTAAAGCAGATGACCTTATATAATTAAACATGCAGTTCCTTAAGATACTTTAATTTCTCAAAGCTGAAGTTCAGTAAAATAATTAAAAATAAAATTTAAACAGAAAAATATGATTAATATATGAAAATGAAAAGAAAACTTTACTGAATTCCTCAGAAGCCAAAATCTGGACAAACATCTAGGCTGATTAAAAAAAAAATAAAACTTGTAACAAACTGGTGTAGAGAAGAAATGGAATTTCCTAAGTTGAATTTGATAGCAGCAGTTAAAAATGCAGAGTCAGGAATTAGAGGCAATGATTCTTCTGTGAAGCATGTACCTGGAACAAAACATAAAGGATACTACTAAAATGAAAAAATTAAAGGAAAAGTATTAGCCAAGCAAAGCAAATTAGAACTCAAAGACATTTTTAGACAGTGTGTAAGAAACAAGGAAAATTAGAATACTAATATTGAATTAAATAATAATTCAGAAAATTAAAAGTTTTGATTCAGTTATTACTTATCTTTAGGATTAAAAAAAAAAATATGTTGTATCATATATCACTTTGTTTTCTGCTACCATCTTAGCAGGATGTCATAAAGTAATTACTAAATTAAAGGTCCAAACAAACCATATCCAAGAGATTGAAAAGATATGGCTTAGGAGCTGTCTCACTTATTCATATTTATTTTCGGTAAATCAGGGAACACTGAGGAAAATCCAAACTAAACTAATGGTAAGCCAAATTTGGGATATGGAAAAACCTGAATAATTCATAGACCTGTCATCATAGTTTTGATAAATGATCGTATGGTAATCAATTAATAAAGAATTAAGGAGGGGAGCAGTAAAATTAACAATAGTCAGCATGGGCTTGTAGATCTATTAAAGTAAACATTATATAATCACTTTGGTCAATAGACAGAATATTAATTATATAGTTTATTGAATATTCTATTAAATATTTGAATTATTATACCATTGTGGTTTCCTTTAGGAAACTGTTACAAATGATCTATTTTAAATGGATTAAACCCTGACCAAATGTGGATGTAAATTGGGATTTATTACTGAGTGAAAGAGGAGCTTGTATTAAAATTCATTTTATTGGAATGGTTCTTAATTCCAGGCTCTTTAAATAAATATCATAAATGACTTGTAAGAAACATAAATTCCTTGATGATTTTTAGATACATATGATTCCAGGCTTAGGTGGGAGATAAAGTAAGTGACTGGAATGTTGTGGATCACCTTGTAGGTGAGCGCCAACCTATGGTATGCAGCTCTGTTTCATGGCCAAAGGAGAAGTGCACAGTCACAGGAAGCAAAAGAGCAGATCATGGTTACACTATTGATGACTGCTTGGAGAAGCAAAGACTACACTGAATTGGTCATAGTGGATGAGCACAGTCAGGTCACTGTAAGGTCTTGAGCGTTTCCCCGACTGAAACTGTTAATGCAATCTTTATTTTTTTATATAAGAAACTAAATAAGAAGTGGGTACATGATGTACAGCCTAGTATCTAATGCAGAATCACAGAATCACAGAATCACAGAATTGCTGGGGTTGAAAGGGACCTCTAGAGATCATCTAGTCCAACTCTCCCACAGAAGTATGATAACCTAGAGCACTTTGCACAGGACTACATCCAGGCGGGTCTTGAATATCTCCAGAGATGGAGACTCCACAACCTTCTTGGGCAACCTGTTCCAGTGCTCTGTCACCCTCATTGTAAAGAAGTTTTCCCTCATATTTAAATGGAACTTCCCTATGTTCCAAATTGTACCCTTTGCCCTTTGTTCTAACACTGGGAGCTACTGAGAAGAGCCTGTCTCCATCTTCCTTGCACTCACCCCTTAGGTACTTAAAGGCATTGATAAAATCTTCCCTCAGCCTTCTCATCTCCAGGCTAAAGAGATCCAGCTCTCTCAGCCTTTCCTCATAAGAAAGATGCTCCAATCCTCCTATTATCTTTCTCACCCTCCTGTTGACTCTCTCCAGTAGCTCCCCGTCTCTCTTGGACTGTGGAGACCAGAACTGGATGCAGTATTCCAGCTGTGGCCTCACCAGGGCAGGAGAGGGAGAGAATGACCTTCCTCGACCTACTGGCCACACTCTTCTTTATGCAACCCAGGGTTCCATTGGCCTTCTTGGCAGCAAGGGCACACTGCTAGCTGATGGATAATTTACTGTCTAGTAACTTATCCAAGATCTTTCTCCTCTGAGTTATTTTCCAGCAGATCCACCTCTAACCTATATTGGTGCTTGGGGTTCTTTCTTTCCATGTGCAGGACTCTACACTTGCTCTTATTGAACCTCATGAGGTTCTTCTCTGCCCAACTCTCCAGCCTGTCCAGGTCATGCTGAATGGCAGTACAGGCCTCTGGAGTTTCAGCCACCCCTCCCAGTTTGGTATAATCAGCAAACTTGCTGAGGATACACTTTGTCCTCTCATCCAGATCATTGATGAACATGTTGAACAAGACCAGAACGAGTGTTGATCTCTGGGGGACAACATTGGTTACTGGCCTCCAACTCAACCCTGATCTGTTGATCATGACCCTCTGAGCTCTGTCACACAGCCAGCTCTCAATCCACCTCGCTGGTCACTCATCAAGCCCACTCTTACTGCACAGTAATTGAATACTTTTAAAGTTGTCTATAAGAGGTCTATTTCACAAATCAATGGTTGTGGTGTAACAGAAGAAGAGATTATAAAATCAAATGGATAAAAGTCAATAGTAGGCAAATTCACTTTCAAATTAAATGTCAATACTTCTAAGTGAGTCATATGAATATTTGAACATTTATGTATAAGAGCAATATGATAATGTAATGTGATATACAGAAGTAATATAGTAATAATATGAAAGTAATACAATAAAAGTTAAGTAATAATGAGAAATGCTCAGAGCTTACTAAAAAATCTCTATCTCTGGACATTTAAAGATCATACTTTTTCATTCAGCAAGTTTCAGCTAAAATATACCTTCATGAGCTCATATGGCCAAGATTGTGTAGAATGCCATTCTTGAAAATCATGGTAGTCTATGTTTGTATCTATGACTTGATGAAAGCAATGGTTTTGGTCAAGATAACCAAATCTGAAAAGCAGTTATCTTTTTATGACAGAATTAGACTTTCTGATTGAATGTCACCAATTCTTGCTAATAAAGCTACAAGGCTTGTCAGAGTTAACACACAACTCTAAAATGCCTGCTAGAGTTTCTGTAAAAATGCATTATAACTTCTATATTATTTGAATTTCAATTGTAACTTCTCTAAGGTAAAAACTTGCAATTTTTACTGTACTATAATTCTAATTACAAGCCATCTATAAGTACAATTCCTTGAAACTGGAATTGTATATTATGCAGTCTTGTTCTCTTCATGTTTATGCAGCCTTGCCCAGTGACTGTGGTCTGATCATAATTACTCTAATCACACAGTTTCTGTTGTGTCCTGTTTTTTCCTCTGTGTGCCATATATTTGTTTTGATGACACAAAGGGCATTGTATCTAGTTTGTGAAAGACCTCTTGAGTGTTTTAAAACTTTCACATTGGTACAGTGATTGCCATTACAAAATGGTACCTAATATATCATTTCCTCCCTGTACTTCCAACATAAAATAACTGTGTATTTGTTGGCAGATGTTGATGTTTTAATTGCTCCCAATAGCACTTCCTTCATGTAGTGCAATTTTAGGGTCAAAATTTGCCCTTAGATGAACTTGTATTCAGTGGTTTTTAGCCTGCAGTTAGCTTCTAACACTAGCAGACTCTCGAAGATAAATGTCATGCCTGTGTTTGGAGCTCTCTTTTAGTCTTGGCAGATAAAGTGTTATGCTCTGCCTCACTGCATGTGTGCACCACTTACTGGCCTAGTGCACCAGCAAACAGCATCAGTTGGTGCATTAAAGAAAAGGAAATGCCTTTACAGGCTTTTGGGGAAGTGTGCTCAGTAGCAACCCCTTCACCCTTTGACAGATGTAGCAGTGGTTCCTGAAGTACTTCTTAGAAAGACATTGGTAGAAACATTTATAAGTAAGGTAGACACATTTCTGCTGGGTCAACATCAACCCAGGTGCTAGCTTGATGTGCAGGGTCACTGGGTACTGCTGCCTCTGTGGGAATGTGTCAGCCCTGTCCTTCAAGCCAGATGTCCCCAGCTCTTATTCTCTCAGAGAAGTAGCTTCTCAAGACACTTGTCTGTGTCATCTTCCCAGAAGGCAGGCAGCCTAGGAGTGGAGGCATCAAGACACTGAAGAGACACAGCTCCAGAGGGCAGCAGCCTGCTCAGTGATAGGAGGGGAAAAAACTCAAATACCTAGGAAGTAAAGTTAAATAAATAAATAAATGTAGGTCTCCCAGAAAGGAGTTTATCAGAATTCTCTCTTCCTTCCAGCTCACTCTTTCTATAGTTTGAACAAAAGCAAGCATGCAAACACGCGAGAAAAAACCTTGGGAAAAGTCAGTTACACAGGCAGCTTCACTTCTGCCGCCCCCAGCTCCCAGGGCCCGTGTGCGCTTGATGAGTTACATCAGTGTGCGGGACACTGTTCTTACAGGATTTCTCCTTGAATCTGATTATATTAGGAGAGAAATTTTTCTGAAGGGTGTGGATGCTTTTTCAGGGTTGGAAATGTCCCCTGGGGAAGTTTTCATGTCAGCTAAACAATCTATAGAAGTAGACAAGTGTTCTGCATTAGAGTTTTACATACACTTATGCCTGCACAACCATGATTGCTGCATTTACTTCTATCACTTGTTTTTTTTCCTTTGGATTTCAGGCTCTAAAATATTTTTGCTAGCAGAATTTTGCCAATACTTCCAAGTTTGAATCTTTGAGATCATTGCTCTCCCTAAAAAAGACAGTACCAGTGCCAGCACAGTTCATGGATGACTGGATGCTAATAAAGTTGGAATTTATCTTTTTTTTTTTTATGATGATACTGACAGTTCAACATTAAGAACAGAAAAATAATAATCTAATTTCTTCTTTTTTTATCTATTTGTTTGAACTTTGGTAAGTTAAATCGATTTGATTGCTGCTGGATGTATCTTCCTCTACTTAAACCTCTGTTGAAAAGAAAGGAGAATTTATTCCATGCTCTGCCTGGTTTTTATCCCTGCAATTTTTATTTCAAGTTTACAGTATTCTCTTAATTCTGAAAAGTGATTACATGAAGAGAGTATTTGCATGGTACATTATATATTAAACCATATCTCAGTTCTCTGTTCTTTCATTTCCATTTTCTAGTACATCAGGTCTTTGATTTGGACCTGCATGCTACGATTGCTGTTTCAGATTTCCATAACAGAGAGCTCTAGATTGCAATAGATTTTATCCAAACCAGGATACTAACCTGACTTCTGCTAACTAACTGCAGACACCTCTGACAGCTTCTTGGTTTGTTTCCAGCCATATTGCTGTGGGAGATTCCCTCTTACAACTCACTTGGTGATTTGCACTCTACCACCTGCTGGTGATGGCTCCTCACACGCCGGGGTCTGTGGTCACTCATGGGGTGCTCTGGAGGTGACAGGGCTGAGCTTGATGATGCAGTGCCAACCATCCAGTGTTTTGCTTGCTGTGACACTATTGTTCTATAATGCATAGTCTTTTGGTACCACTTCTCAATTTAACAACAGCACAGAACGAGGCAGCTCCCTCACTAGAAACAAAATGGAGCTGAGAAAAGCATATGGGGCCAAGTTACAGTGTTGCTACTAACCTTAGCACTGAATATATTGCTTCAGACCTCCTGTCTTCAGTTCATTAGTCAAAACTCTTCTGACACAAGCATGGTTTTGGTATGTTTCTATCTTGCAGCCCTTGTTTCTGTCAGTTTTGATGTTGTTGCTATGTATAAAATCTGAGTCTTGTTTTACAATCCCAGTGTTGTCTGTGGAATCTGAGCGGTGCAAGAGCTCCACTAACAATGTTATTCTTCTCTATGGTCACTGTCACACTCTATTTAGCTCTAGTTTTATTTTTTTTGCCATAAAATAGCATTCATGGTCACAGTAATTCTGTTACCACAATGATCTGAGAGCCAGTAAAGGATATTAATGAATTAATAAAGAAGCATGTGGCTTAGTTTACAGTCCGCAGAGGATGCTTCATCTGAGGTGGGATGACTACAGGCTGCATCAGTAAGTATCCAGCCCTGGGGCTAACCACAACTCAGTGGGCTGTTCAGAAGTGGTCTGCTTTGGTTGGGCATCAGCTCACAGGCTGTGAAGGGCTGGGAATCCTGAAACAACAGCAAGGCAGAAAAGACTGTTCAGAGTGCTCTGGGAAGGAACTGCAGACTGGACTTTGCCAGTAAGGAAAGCTCTATGGAGAAGAGGAGTTTTAGGATAAAGCAGTTCCCAATCCCCAGCAAAACACATTTTTCAAATATTGTAAAATACGTGGATTGAAAGCACATGCTCATGCCCATATTTCTGTCCCTCTAGTGATAGCTGAGCACCATTTTGCATGAAAGTCCAGCATTTCATTATGCCTCTATGAAACTATGAGAAGATTATCAACTTACTGGCAACCAAAGGGTATGCAAGCTGTGCCCCTTAATTGTCTATGGATTCCTAGCTCTTGGGTGCTCTGTCACTTTGAAGCTCCTGTTGCTTGCAGTAGAAGGGGAAGAGTGAGAATGACTTGGCATGTAACAAAGGCTCTGATGAAATCAATGATGGCTGAGAGACTGATATGGTAGAAAACTGCTTTTTGTAACTTGTGTTCAGCAGAGAGTGTAAGGAGAAGCTGGTACAACAATATAACAGGAAGATTGTAAAAAGTTAATTATTAATTACTTATTAATTACTTCTATGAACTGTTGCTATATTGCTGGGCTTAGGAATAAGACACATTAATATATGGTCAGTTGTTCTTCCTATGGGATCAGTAATGGCTCAGGCATTCATAAAGACAAATGGAAACTGAAGCCGCTACTTTCCTATTTTTATACTTATCTAAAATACATGTAATTTAAAAACAACTTTGACATAATGCATTAGAGAATACAGTATTGATGAGGAAAATTCACAGTTAAGGCCTTATTGTGCTGTATAAGCAGAGAACAAGAAATCAATTCCTGCTTCAAAATTGCAAGGCAGGCAGTGATTACAGCAAACTTCCACTCCACTTGTTCCGTAAGAGGGAATTGTAGGAGAAAGGGTTAAAATACCTGATATATCTAGTAAGTTAAAACCTAACATTTTACATGTTCTTCCTTACCCAATGTTAGGCCCATGACTTTAATAAATGTGAGCAATAAAAGTTGGAACTCTTCTATGTCACTCTACAACAATCTCCTGTATTTCATTCCTACACTTTGGAATACCTGACATATTGTAAATGTGATAATTTAGCAGTCACTTTCTACAAGAATCCAACATTCTAGTAACTTCCAAAGATTTTGGACTGGGAGAAGTGGTAATAAAGCCACTTGTTAAGAGCCTGACACATGGGGAATGATGGCAGAGTTCTGGCTTCTCCGTATGTAAGAAGACAGAGCTGGCAGTTGTGCATTGAACTGACAAAGAGAAGCCCTGCAGAAAGCAGGAAAGATTTAAGTGATCAGTTGAAAAACCTAATTGCAAATTGAGAGTTGACTCCTTTGCTCTAGATAACCTTTGAAGTTTTGTTTAACTCACTGATCAATCCCTCTCTGTTTCTCAATTAGCCACCTGTAAAGTCATCCACTCAACGTTGTTCTTTTGGTCTTTAGGGCCTTCAAGGGGAAACCTTATCTTATATAGCTGTCGTTTAACACAGCAGATGCTTTAGGCAGCAGAGTGATACTCAAGCACCAATAAAATAAAATGCCAAACAATAGGTTTTTTTCAGAATCTAGAAATCATAGAATTAATCTTCCTGAATGTATATACATTGCAATATTGTTTTAAATACTATTATCTGGCCTTCATATGTCTTCACCATTACTAAATGCAAGTCAGTGTCTAGAAATTAAGTTCTCTCAAGGAGCTGCATCAGTTGTAAAAAGGGGAAGTACATAAAGAGTTGAAGAAATTAATCACTTCCTTTTATGGATGCAGATCTGAAGTACAAAGGGTCCAAAGGCCATAAAAGCTGGACTTCTGGAGCATGTAGATAGAGAGATGGAGACATACTTCTGCAAGCTGATTTGTGTCTTCCAAGCTTAAACAGCAATCTTAACATGAATAGTTTGATGAATGTGTTTGTGTCTCAGTATTGACTGTAGAAGAAACTTAGAGAACTATGTTTTGATTAGACACCTAACTTTGAGATTGCACAAGTTAAATTAAGCCTTATCCTAAATGGCAAGGTGACCTTAGATAGTAGAATGTGAACTTTCATTTAACAGACTATTTTATAGAGAAGATTATTCTTCAAATCCTATGCTTCCTCTGCCAGGAATTCTTTTTAATTTAATCTGTGGAGCTCACAACACCTTTAAGGTATTATACTGATGTATGAATAGTAACAAAACAATGCTTTTTTTCCTGTGAGTAACTATTAGCATAAAGTAGTATATAGTTAAGTAAATTATTCTTTCTGCTGTACAATCAGCCAGTGCAGAAACTTGGCAAGAACCACTGAGAGACGCATGTTTCGGAATTTCATTCAAAACTAAGCTATAATTGAGTGGTTTTTTATTTTTTAAGTTTAGTGGGGCTTTATTTTTATTTTTTCTTTCTGTTTTTTTGTGGAATACAAATACAATTCCTCAGTGGAATTCTGAGCAGATGGTTACCATTTCCAGCCTTAGATGGCAGAAAGCCCTAGAACCAAGCAATTACAGTGTTCTTTGATGCAGAACCAGCTGAACAGATTTTAATAATTTCTTCAAAATTGGAGACACCTGACCCCCCAGAAAGTGCTGCAAGCTGGGAGATGGAGATGTGCAAAAAAAACCATATTCCTGATGTCACCAGAAAGTTTTTGGTGGCAAAACCATAAACGCCAATAGGAAATAATTTAAAAATTACTTTTTTGTTGTTGTTTTCTGCTGTTAAAGCAATGAAACATTACAAATGGACCAGTAAAATAATTTTTAAAATACTCTCAGGCAAGATTGTACTGTTTTGATTTTCCGTTACTGCAAATATTTTACCTCTCTTCAAAGAGTGCTGTACAGGATATGGATACTCAGCAAGACCAGCTTTATTGCTCCCTTTTATAAAGCTCATGGACCTAACCCAGAAATGATAAGGAAGAACATGTGAAATGTTACGTTGCCTTATTTACTCTTAGTCAAAGCAACCTGATGTTGGAGGGAGGGGTGTTGGGGTGGGGGTGGGGTTTTCTTGATGTAACATCTTCCTTTGGAAGATAGAAAAGTATTCTCCTAGTTTTAATATGTGTCTAAGAGAAACCACGATGCCAAATTCACAGAATCCCAGAGAATCACAGAATGGTGGGGGTTGGAGGGGACCTCTGGAGATCATCTAGTCTACAGGCATTTTATTATATTATTATATATTTATTATATTTAGGTTAAACCTCCTGTGTACCAGTTTGTGACCATTACCCCTTGTTCTGTCACTGGCCACCACTCAGAAAAGTCTGACCTCCTAGTGTGACATTTCTGTTGCATCTGTCCTGCATGGAGAGAAAGGGAAAGGGGCAGCCTAAGTTACTGCTAAGATGTAGCTTCACCTGAGTCATCTCCAAATGATTTAATTATTTTCTCATTCATTCAGCTCTGGCTCCTCTATCATGAGGTCATATCTCTCTCTCCTGTTCAGAAAAGTCCTGTCACGATCCTGTCCACATCTCTAGAGCAAGTGAGGTGAAGCAAGGTAATTGTATGTCTCTGCCGTATGATACTAGTACCATGTGTGGTGTTAACTACTCTGCAGTGCATCTGGTACATCAGTCATGTCTACTGGCTAGCAGCTCTGGCCTAATGTCCCAATTGTGTTTGATACAGGTTAGAAATTATAAAGAAATTTTATTGTGTTTTTGCTGGAATTTGTAATTCAGGATTTCCCCACCAATCCTGTGTCCAGTTTTCCTTAAAACTTCTCAATTTCTTGGTGTACTACATTAAATAAGGTAATTGTACCTGTGTTTGTAGAACATCAGGGGTTCTCTGGAGTTTGAAGTGCTAGCGTAGGAGCATAGGAGGGAGTGTATGAAATGATAAGTATTCCAATTTAATACTGTGAAATAATTTTCAATGTTCAGAAATGTAAATATGACCACTGACGTAAACTCTGGTAAGTTTACTAATTCTCTATGTGCTAAAGACACCACAGTTTCACAAATAACTTCATGTCTTCCACCTCAACACCAGAACACTATTGCTAAGACCTTACATTTTCTAAAAAGGATCAAAAGACACAAAATAACCTTGATTTTCTCAGATGACAGTATTTCGAACTGTGGTGGCTAAATGGCTAAATGGTTAAAACTTGCATCCCGAGGTTTTCTTTATATAGACAGTATGCATTTTCTTGCTTGGCTTCTTTTATGTGTTTAGAATCAAATTTCAGTTTAATGAAAATTGAGATCAGAAGAGCTTCCTGTGCATAAGATACACAAAGTCAGTACAGACATGACACATCCTTCTGATTTTCCTTGTCCAAATTGTATTTGACTGATTTATGCTATGTTATCATCTACAGTAACTTTTTACAATGTATATCTGGCAAAGTTATCCATAAAATTGAATGCAATAAACATTATAATGCAATAATTCAGTTTTGGTTTGAGACTTGGGAATTAGTTCCATTTAAGTGCACTGCTTTTCACAATACAATCCATTCAATTGTTTTTCCTATTCATTGGAACAACCTCAGCAATGTGGTAGATTTGCACTCAGTGCATTGTAACTTGATTTGATCTTTTTGTTTCCTACAAAAGGAAATCAGTAGAATCAAATGCAATTATGACCATTTTTACTGTCAAAAAACCCCTGAGGCTGGAGGGCAAGCAAGCATGTCATTTCATTCAAATGTCTTGTAGGATACTTTCACATAACAGGAAAAACATGTAAAAATATTTAAGCACAGTTCTACTGCAGTCCATTTTCAGACCATTTTTCACAGAGACGAAGTATCAGGAAAAAATGACTGGAGAATCAATTTGTCTCTAGTGCTCCCAAATAACTAAAACTCTTTCTCAGAGTGTGCTACTTTACTGTTTAATGCTTTTCTCTCACCCCCGCAATTTCTGTAAAGTAAGTTGGAGTGTTTTGTTTCCATTTTCCCCATATTTTAACACTGGCAGGATCCAGATGATGTCAGCCATTTTGTGATGTGATTAAGTGCCATGATGTTGCAAAAGCAGGGAGTTAAAGGTGAATGCGTGCACTTCCTGATGCAAAAGATAGTGCTGTTGACAGAAAACCATTTGGAAATGCCCATTAAGAGAGAAAGGGTTATGAAGCAATAGGTGATTTGCTCTGTGAATGAGCTGCAGTTAATGGTGCGTATAAGTGGAAAGAATGTGCAGCCTTTAGCTTTCTGCTTGAAGAAGCACAGCTTCACACAAAATAGTGGTGAAGGAAGGAGGAGTTGAGAAAGAAACTTCTTTCTGCTTTTGTAGCACCTCAGATTGGTAAATATAATTGGGAAATGATAGTTCTAGACAGGTGCCAGGCATGAAGGGGGTGGAAGAAGTTTTATGCCTTAATTAGGAAATGCAGTTGCAGTTGTGTAGTGAAGGGCAGTTGCTATGAAAATAAGAGCAGCTACTGCATGTGAAATCTGACAATGCTATGACTTCTAACTTGAGCAAAGAGATAAGCAAAAACTATGTGAAGTTAAAGACGCTTTTTTGTTGTTGTTGTGGTACTTCAAAAGACAGTGGCAAAAACAATGAATTCTTGTTTCATGTGAAAGAACTAAACTAATTACTAGAGAAGCTCTGGTAGATCACATTAAAATGTAGACAAATCAATGGTATTTTTAAATCTAGGACAGCATTTCTATAAGATCAGAGTATGAGTTATTAGACTGCACAGTTATTGGCTTGTTTAATTGCACCCATCTGTTATTATATTGTTTCCTATTTTCCATCAGTGTTACCATCATTCTCACTGCATTTTTTTATACTTTAGTAGAAAATTTGACATGGATACATGCTGTGTGATTACTGAAATTTGACTGAAGTAATTTGTCTAGTGGGGGTCAGTATTGGGAACAGTGCTGTTTAACATCTTTGTAGGAAACGTGGACAGTGGGATTGAGTGTATTCTTAGCAAGTTTGCTGATGATACCAAGCTGTGTGGTGTGGTTGACACCCTAGAGGGAAGGGACACCATCCAGAGGGACCTTGACAGGCTGGAGAGGTGGGCCAGTACCAACCTCATGAAGTCCAACAAGGCCAAGTGCAGGGTCCTGCACCTGGGTCAGTGCAAACCCAGGCAAAAATACAGGCTGAGGGGAGAATGTCTAGAGAGTAGTCCTAGGAGAATGACTTGGAGGTGGTAGTAGATGAGAAGCTTAACATGAGCCACCAGTATGTGCTGGAGCCCAGAGAGCCAATTGCATCCTGGGCTGCATCCAAAGAAGTGTGGCCAGCAGGGCCAGGGAGGTGATTCTGCCCCTCTACTCTGCTCTGGTGAGACCCCACCTGGAATACTATGTACAATTCTGGTGCCCTTAGCACAAGAAAGATAGGGACCCGTTGGAAAGGGTCCAGAGAAGGGTTACAAAGATGATCAAAGGCCTGGAGCACCTCTGCTCTGGAGACAGGCTGAGAGAGTTAGTGCTGTTCAGCCTAGAGAAGAGAAGGCTCTGATGAGACCTTACAGTGACCTTCTAGTACTTGAAAGGTGCTACAGGAAAGTTGGGGAGGGGCTTTTCATCAGAAAAGTTGGTGATAGGACAAGGGATAATGGTTTTAAACTGAGAGAGGGGAGATTTAGGTTACATATTAGGAAGAAATTCTTCACTCTAAGGGTGGTTAGGAACTGGAATGGGTTGCCCAGGGAGGTTGTTGATAACCCATCCCCGGAGGTTTTTAAGGCCAAGTTGAACGAAGTTTTGTGCAACCTGATCTAGTGGTAGGGTTCCCTGCTCATGGCAGGGGGGTTGGAACTTGATGTAAGGTCCCTTCCAACCTTAATGATTCTATGCTTCTATGAAGACAGGGAATACACCTTCCATCCCTTCACATTTTGAGCATTGCATTTTCAAGATGGATGTAGCCATGGTTTGTTTCCAGATTCTGTACAGCTGTGTTGAGATAGGTGTATGGTTGTCAAAGAAGGATCTTTGTATGAATTCAGGTGTTCATTCACATGGCACAGCTCACTAGGCTGGAATCTTGTAGTACCAATATAGTGGGATACAATTTTGGCTGTGCTTCATGCAAGAGAATATCATAGAGATATGGTAACAGGTGTCCTGTAGGAACTTAGTAGGAAGTGCATAATAATCCATACAGCAAGCATGAAATGAAACACTACTGATCAATCCATGTTTTTTGCTTTTTATTGTGGTATTTTTATCATGATAGTTGTGGTGGATCACAAATTCTTTTCTCAGTCTCTGTTAATCTGCTGCTTCTCATGTAAAACCATCCTGAAATCGCTGTTTAAACTGATTACTTTTCTGCTTTCCTTACTGGCTTCTCTGAGTTACAGTACTCTTTCTGTTGGTGCCATGATGTATGAATAAGGGAAGTCAATCTTCTGTGGCAGAATGGTTAAATTAAAGTCTCTTACAAGATCATGAAGACCCTCAGTCTGACTACAGGAATGATTATAGACTGAGGTGAAGGTTAAGTTCCAACTCACTTCTAGTTGCTCTTTATTTTGGAGGGAATTTGCATTTATATGTGTAGATCTCCTGTCTTCTGTGTGGTTATGGTATATGACTAAGAAACAGTTCTTACTATGTGGTTTTGGTTCTTGCTGTTTTCTGTGTCCTTTGTTGGAACTGGTCCTCTTTTTTTTCATTATTTTTCTTGTTTCCTAGTTGCCAAGCACTGCATGATCTCTCTGCTGTCACCATGTCTTTATTCAGAGTTAAAGAAATAAGGTGTTCATGTGCCAAGACCAGACAGTCCATTGACTCCACCTCCACCAACTTCATCTCCTTTACTAAGGCCAAAACCAGATGTTTCAGAAGGAATTTCAGAACAGAGAAAACACTCAGTCAGTGAGTTAGTAATTCCAAAATATTCTTCCAGCATCCAATATTTTGTAGCTCAAGAACTCTCTGAGCTTGCAGCTGTGTGTCTGAGTGTCTGAGTAGAATGATCATTTGAAGCAGAGAGAAAATACATTATTAATTTTTGCATAGGAACTTTACAATAAAACCATGCTACCAAAGGGAAGTGTTTGCATTTCACACGTGTTCTTAAGGGCTTAAGAAGATTAATCCAGCCATGGCAGTAAAGGTGATGACAGGTTACTGTTACCTGCCCTCTTCTTCTGCTGTAAATTACTGACACCATAGCATGGCCAGCAGCAGTGAAGATATTAAACACAACTCTGCCAGCACCTTTTCTGATGCTGCCTTTATGGTTTGATGTAATTGAGAGTTGTGATGGCTGAGGAGGGGCCAGACTGAGTTTTCAGACAAACCTGCTGTCTCCATGATGACTTTTAACACAGGATGATTGCTTAGGACAGCTGAGTGGGATGATGGTTTAACATGCTTACCTAATCCAAGGAAGCCTTAACTTTCAAAGTAGGAGACTTAGGCTCGACAGCACTCTTGATGTGAGCTCCTGGATCCAACTCAACCTAAGCTGGATGAAAGAACAAACATCTGGATTGTCACTCCTATGAGCTGTGGTCTCTCGGAGACCTCTAGTCACCTTATGAAATTTTCGGCAGCCCAAATAGTGGTGATAAACTTCAGTAAAAACATATATGTTACTTATTGGCATTTAAAACAGCCAGGGAGCATTATTTGGCAGTAAATCTAGTGTGTTTCAACAGTAAACATGCTTTAGTAAATTATATATGCTTGTAAAACCTCTGTGTATTGCACAAATTTAAAGGCTAAAGGAGTTGTTAAAAATAGGCATGGACTTAATAAAAAGCATTTTATGTTCAAATCCCTAATTAAACTGCTGTAGCCAATTTAACATAACTTCAAACTCTTCCTGCCATGCCTTCTTTTATAACTGTATCACATCCCACCATAAAAGGAAAATCTCTGTTGATAGTGTTTGATATTCTTTAGTCTATTGGAGCCAAGCATAACTAAATCATATTTTCATTATATTTCACATTCTGCTTACTAATATTTGTACTATGTGACTAAGTTTCACTAGAAAAACAGACAGTGTTCCCAGCAACGGAAGTAGAATGGAAAGGAAAGTAAATTTAAAACCTTGTTTCAATAGTGTGATTTATATAGACTAAAACAATGTAAATCTTAGACGTCCATGCTCTTTCTGGTTTCTCAGAAGAGCACCTACAGGTGTCCACTGGTGCAAAAAAATAATATTTGTATAGATTTCTTCAACTCTGGCCTTAGCTATAAATATTTCAATAAATTTTCATTTAAAATAGATTTATATATTTCATGTCTTGTTTCAATGACCTTCACAATTTGGCCACACTTTTGTCTTCCCTATTTGCTTTAATCTGTATAGAATAATTATATCATCTCAGCCTATTCAGACAGTTGAACTTTTTAAGAAAGTGATCTGTAAATTCCATATGGAACGACCAGGGTAATACCAGTTAGTACCAAAAAACAAGCTGCCTACTTCTGTTACTAGGTATTCTACTTGGTATCCCCCGTACAGTTTAGGCATTTATTTCTGGGTGTTTCTAAAGAGAGGTCAGTATATTTGGGCTTCTAATGTAGCCATATCAGTTGAACAGGCTAAATATAAGACATACTTGGCAGTTATTCAGATGGGATTATAACCTGAACAAGTATTTATTAGGACAGGCAAAATTTGTTTTTGTTCTTGTTCTGATACTGTCACTGATTTGCTGTCTTTCTCTGAAAAGCTTATGTAATCTCTTTTTTTAGTTTCTTTTCTATTTTATGTCTGCCTTGATTTTTTTTTCTTTATGTACATTTTTTTTTTTCCCCTAAAAAACCCCACCTTATCAGGGTTGGGACTGTCACATTCAAATAGATTGTGAAGTACCTCACATAACCCTGTCTCAGTCCCCATAGAGAATCAACACTGTTCCTGAAGTACCATATGTAAACATCTGGGAATTCTCAAAATTAAAGTTCAGGGATCCAGAAGTATTAAAAATTGTTTTCAATCTGGTCAGTATAAACTATTTTTTCTTGGGAAGTTTCAAAAGATATCTGTTATATTTGAGCACAATGTCAAGTTATCTTAACATCCACAAACTGTCAATCACTAAAAAATCCCAGTCCTTTCTTCATGACTGAGTCCTCAAGAGAAGGATTTCTGAGGCTTCTTCTGGGTAAGGGAAAGAACCAACAAAGAACACACGCATATACACAGTGCTGAATTCTGGACATGGGATAATTCATCATACTAAGCAGGTTGTATTTACTTACGGAGTTGCCTGGGTTAACATTTTAGAAAAAGTTTTAGGATAGTACCTCAGATGAAAAACAGCTGTGGCATTTTGATATGCAAACTGATGATTCAAGTGTCAGTCAAAGTAAAAATACACATCCCCAGTCCTCTGTCAGGAAGATCATGCTGTTCCAAGCATCATGCTGAATGTGGGACAGATGTACGGAAGATAGGAAAGGTCTGAGATTTTCCTTGTTTTAATGGCATTTTCGTAGAATGCTAATTTAAAAAAAAATAAATTTCTGGTGTAAAATTAACTCCAAGCTGAACACAATTTTAAATTTAGAGTGTGTGTATCAGTAGACTTCAGGACAGTCTACTACATGTTAGGCTGAGACTGAAAAAATCAGCAAGTTTGTGCCTCTCAGAAAAAAACATTAGACTCAATTCAGACTTATTTTCCCATCCCAATTGCCTTGAAAAACTTATTTAAATTTTCCAGAAGACAAGTGAGGTGACTCTTACACCAAAATTTCATCAAAATGAGTCATTATAGATGGAGCAAGGAGAAAACACTTTGCTAATCCTACTAGAAATTTCATTAACCAGCTGGTCCCCTGAAAGCAAGATACTCTGCTAAATTCAGTGGAACAGAATGGCTTGTGCCCAAGAGAATGCAGAAACTTACAGAGCTATTTTGATGCTCTTAAACTAACTTAATATCAATGTTTTATCCTAAAACAGTAATTTTCAATAGCAGGACTCTGAGATGTCCATCATGAAACGTGATAGACATTGTAACCCCCAATTTTGCAAGATGATTTAAAAAACCTGGAAGCAGGCACCACATTCAAACATGGGTATCCTGCTTTTCAGTACAAAATGTCAGCTCATTGGCGCTCCTGGGCAACAGGGGCCTTAGTAGATTGTTTTCGGTAGCTGTGTTTGAAGCAACTTTGGCAGGTAGGAAATGCAAGTGCTTCCCAGCACATCAGCAGCTGAGACACATGGTTTTGCATGGTTTAAACCTTGGGTTTAAATGCCTCACCTCAGCTCCAGCCCTGGTGTGATCTGCTACAGGAAACACTAGCAGAAGAGGCCAGGTTCAGTTTGATATCTGCCCCAAATTCCCTAATATTATTTTATTACATTTTAGAGAACTTGCAACAAGTTTCTTGATACATAACTGCCCAGGACAGGTGGACACCAGACTGCAATAATGTACTATAAATCTTTTAACAAACTGGATCCTATATACTGGCTATTAGATTTTGATTATTTTGATGATTATTTTACAGGCATTTCAAACATAAATTGTGCCATAGCAACTGTGTCACTTATTGCTTAATTGAAATAAAGAGCCTTTTTCTATCTTGAAATAATCCTCCCCCATGTCCACCTAAAATTTGCAGAAAATATATATAGCCAGCTGGCTAGGACTGAGCTCTTGTCAGTGCAAGAGAAAAAACAGTCAGTGACTCAACTGCAAGCACATTGTTTTATAGACTAGATAAAAAATTTCCTTTTATCTTTCACTTACCACTGTACAAAGAAAAAAATACATTAAGGCATTATGATATTCAAGAAACAAAACAACAGATTTTTCCAAGCACACACTTTATTAATAGTTCTGGTTAAATTTTCTGGCTTTTATTTACTAATACATCATATTTAATATTACCACAATTTATCACCTATCAAAGAAAAGAATAATTTATAAAAACCTTCCTCTGGTTAGCATAACTGTGATTAGACATCTACAAGGTCTACTGTCCAAATTACTGACATTATTTTTTATATATTTTTATTTCTATTTTTGAAATAAGAAGAATCATAATCTGTGTTGGCAACCGTGGTTCACTAGATGAGAGCAAGAAAAGTCGAATGCAACAGATCCAGTATCTCAGGGGCACATAGGCAAAGATTTTTTAATGGCATTTTATATTGAAACTTAGCATGTGAGTGTTTTTATTTATTTATTTATTTAATTTTATTTTTTTAAGAGATTGTGGTCTGAATTAGTATCACAGCAGGTCTATCTGTGATATGGTTGCTGACATGGGCATATCTTTTGAGGCAGAAGGTTTGCATTGTAAATAAATGTTTGAATAAGTTTTCAATGCTGTTTCTTAGTGTTTGTTTATTAGTATTATAAATAGAAACCTACTTCCTATTCACATAATTTATGGATTTTCTCTGTCATGTCTAGTGGCAGAACTGTATTCTTCCAGGATAGAATGGAAAACATTAAATTCTCAAAACCAAAAGGGTTAAAAAGCACTTTTTCAGTGCTCTATTGAAAGCTATGACTTCCAGTTATACTGCTTATAAAATATTGTTCATCTCACATCATTGTGGTTTTCAAGTTATTGTCTTATATTACTGCAAAACTGTAGAAATAAATGCTTTTTCAGCTCTTTTCCTTCCAAATCAAGTTGAAAAACTCAGATTTATTATTAAACATTAGTTCTCCTTGTGTTGATTTTTAAAAAAAATATTTCCATATTCTTGCATTATGATTTTTTAAATTGTGTAAGTAGATAAGGCAAAATTCTGGAAATTTGTAAAGCACTGGACCAGCTATGCTTAATTCTCCTGTTAGGGACACCACCTCAAAGGCAAAAGAACAATCATAATCTTTGTACATTACCCTTTCTCCCTGTTTGCAACATGCACATCAATCTGGATTTAAATGACTGAAGATTTTGTAGCTGAGATACAATCTCTCTGGTTTTCCTCCAAAGGACTACACCACCAGAAGCAGCTGCTGACTGAACTTCACCACATCTTTTCACTGTCTGTTTCTTTCAGCCCTGAAATACAATCTGGGAGTTATCAGAATTTGTTTGATCATATTTGCATTTACACATGTACATTATCTTGCTACCATAAATAGAGTATTGCTGTCTGTGTGAACAAATAACTGCTCATCGGTGTCTCAGGTTCATAATTCTTTAAGAAAACTGGTTTTATTTTCATGTAAAAGGTTTTTTGTGCTTATATCCAGAAGAGTATAACTGAAAAAGAAAGCCAAACAATGATAATGTAACTTGCAAAGACAGCTAAACGAAAATTGATATTATATTAAGTTCGACAAATTAGATGTTGTATGTGTCAGGAGAATCTAAAGTTGAACATTATGTCTTGTTTTTACAATTGATGAATTTTAATTAACAGATAGTTTTGACTGCAATTCAAGTTATCTGAACAGGTTTTTGTTTTTCTTAGTTATATTGCTACTGCAAATCATTTGGGCAGAGGCTGAACCTGTGATGCACTACACAGGAATGAAAGCAGAGTACTCTGCCAAATGCCTCTCTTAATTAAAAAATATCTACATCAGTTTTGTGAAACTGTGACAAAAAAAGTGAAAATGCTGGACTAAAACAGCACTTTTGAAGAAAACTAAGAGTAGAAAAAGATGGACATTATATGGAAACATCTCTTCAAGGCAAATACTGCAGCTACGATATTCATAGAATCATAGAAAGGTTTGGGTTGGACCCAAGGGACCTTAAAGATCATCTAGTTCCACCTCCTTTCATGGGTAGGGACACCTCCCACTAGACCACGATGCTCAAAGCCCCATCCAGTCTCTCCTTGAACACTTCCAGGGAGAGGGGAATCCACAGCTTCCCTGGGCAACCTGTGCCAGTGTCTCACCACCCTTAGAGAAAACAATTTTTTTCCTAATATCTAATAAAAATCTAACCTCTTTCAGTTTGAAACCATTATCCCTCATCCTATTGCTACATGCCTTTCTAAAAAGTACCTCCCCAGCTTTCCTGTAGTCCCTTCAGGTACTGGAAGGCTGCTGTGAGGTCTCCCTGGAGCCTTCTCTTCTCCAAGCTGAGCAACCCCAAGTCTCTCAGCCTGTCTTCTTAGGAGAGGTGCTCCAGACCTTGGATCATCTTTGTGGCCTTCCTCTGGACTTGCTCAAACAGCTCCATGCCCTTCTTATGTTGGGGGCTCCAGAACTGGACACAGTACTCCAGGTGGGGCCTCATGAGAGCAGAATAAAGGGGGACAAATCACCTTCCTTGGCCTGCTGGCCACACTTCTTTTGCTGCAGCCCCTGATATAGTTGGCTTTTTGGGCTGCAAGTGTACATTGCCAGCTCATGTTGAGGTATTGCTCTGCTCTGGTTCCCTAGCAGTAACCCCATGTACTCACAAGACTGCATGCTTTCCAGCAGATATAAACCTCAAGTAGACCATAGGGAGATGATGCACATCAGAACAGGCATCTTTCTGTTCTGTGCTCAACGAAGTCAGACTTCAGAAGAACTAGCATTTACTGTTGGGTCTTGATTCCTCTGTTCCCTCTCTCCTGGGTTTCCAGCTGCATAAAAGAAGGGGATCACAATTCTCTTACCCTGTGGAATGTACCTGGGCGATCTAGTGGGAAGGATTTAAGGAATGTCTCCAGAAGCTCTGGTTCCCAATCAGCACAGTAGCTTGCTCTGGAAAACCTCTATAAAATTGGATAATTGGGGTGCTGGTTATTTGGGATGTTCCTGTAATTTCCATGTCGTATGAGAACATATTCAATAACTTGGCTTCACAGTTGCACAATAAAGTTTGAGGGATTTATATTCAGAGCCATAACTCTGTGCACGTTTTCTTCATGAGACACTATTCCTGAAGGACAGCAAAGTCTGCAGTCTTACCTTGTGACTGACATTGTGGCAACTATTTCATTAGTAAGCTAGGCGTAAACCCTAGCTATCATACCCAGCTCTTTAACATCAGCATGGGCTTTAGGTTTTGGTAAGATTTGAAGTCAGATAGTACATAAAGACATCCTTTGTTTTCTGAACTACTAAGAGAGATTGAAATCACTGGTTGGTATTAAGAGATTTTGTTTGGTATAAAAACACATGGATATGTGAGTATTGTATTGTTGGAAAGCAAAAAATTAGAGTTGCACTTTCAGTTCACTTACAATCAAGTCTAGCAAATAATATTATCTGTAGCTTTGATTTCTGTGCTGTATTTACTGACTCTGATTCACACAATGCAAAAACAAAGTAGTTGCAGAATATTTAACTTTCTTGTTTTCTTTTCTAGTTTAGTTTATTTAATTATAAGAGATGGCTTTTTATGTTTAAAGGAAATGTTTGCATATACAGCTTGTGTTTTGTGTGTCTTGGAACAGAGCTGTGAATATTGAAACTAATACTAAAAGCTTGAAAACCCAGTTTGTTTTTTAAAAAATATATTTTAGTGCACAAAGACTGTAAAGCCATAAGCATTCAGATTTTTTTAATTTCCAAAATAACAATGACATAAAAAAGAACAGTAATTATAAAAGGCAAAATGAAAAAAAGTTAAGAAGTCTAAATCAGCTTAAAATGTGGTCGACATTTTTGCATAGCACTACAAATATCTGCATATTCAAGAGCCTGTCATCTTGCCAGTTAATAGCTAAAACTTAGCAGCAGGAACACAAAAACTTCACTGGTGGTTTATCCAGGTAATCCTGAATTTTCTTCTTCCTGCTATCTGTGTATTTATCATTATAACTGAGCATGGGTGTCACACAGTGTAAATGGCTAAACAATACTGATATTCAGATGTTGTATTACCTGAATTTAGGTTCTGGTGATTGTTTTGTTGTTCAAATACAATAAATATCAGAAGAAGTATTAGAGATAAATGGGTGAGAGATTTGAAAACAGACATTCCCATGCAACACTTTAATCAGTAGACATTGGCATAACCTTGGAAGAAAAACTTGACTGAAATCAATCTCATCTGGTGGATCAAAAATGAGGCTTTCAGGAAGCCATGGAAATATTTAACATGGAGGACAGTCCCAGAAATGATTTTCAAATGAAGTGTATGTAGTGCTATTCTGAGCAAAGAAGGACTTTTTCCTGGCTGTTGCAGTACTGATGTCAGTCATGAGACTGATGGTGTAACTGCTCTCCTTATGATTAACCAGCACTGAACATACACTTGACACATCTGAGATCTGTATCTGCTCAGGGGAGGGGGAGTGTGTGATGTGAGCCTTATGTTCTCACTGACTGTGGCTGGCTATTGGCAAGAGCTGCTCCTTACCCCATCTCAAGTTGACATGCTCCAATATTATTAATCTGATTCATCTGTGTTTGCCTTTCATGCACACTCAACTGCATCCTGAAGAAGACAGACATGTTTTTTAAAAAAGCAGAATATACTAGCCTGAGGGATGATCTATTTTGATAGAGGTCCCTCTATTTGCCATACCAAAGTGGAGAATGATTTACTCTACCAAGCCAAAAATGCTTTGCATTTTCAGCCTTTCCCAGTAAAATATTATGTTTAATGCTCTCACTGCTTTTGAAGGCATGGTCAATAAAGCTGCTGCTTGACAGTTTTTTGACTCTTAAAACTGTTTTTCTTTGGCCAGGATCTGCAAAATAAGATAATAAATGTATTAACAATAATGACCTGATGTATAGTTCTTGAATAAATGAAAAAGTTCAAATGGTTTGGAGTAAATCAATTAATACTAATTTTTAGTAGTGGTTTAGGCACTTAGACACAAAATTCTGTTGTTTTCTTATTAAAATTCGGTAAAGGAACCAATTGCTTCTGGTTCCTAAATCACTCAATTCCTGCTAGGCATAGAGCAGTGCATATTCCAAGGTACCTCCTGACCCGCAAGAGCTGATCCCAAATGGATGGGGTGAGGAGGATGGAGGGGTCCCTAAGGATGGGATCCTCAAAATGTTAGGTTTAGTTAAATGTTAGTTGTTAGGGAAGTCAGGGGGACAGATGCTGCCTTGGGCTGTGACCATGAAAAAACATGAGCGTATCCATGTCTCCAACTGTGTGGTTTAATCATCAGATTACAGGCTTTTCTGCATGAGGATACTGTAAATCTTTCCTCACAGAACTGTTCTACTTGATATAACTAGATGTTTATCACGTCAGAGATACCATGATTCACTTGTGACTTCTCTGAAATGCAGAGTGCCTCATTAAATTCAGAATTCACTGTCACAGGACCCGATCCTTTACAAATACTTGTACATCTTGCATTATAATTAACTGAAGAGTCCTGTTTAACTCATTAACTAAAGTTAAATAGGTGTGCCAACTTCTGTAGGGGTGGAGCCTGAAAGAATGACAAGTTGTTTATTGAAACAGATACTTCTTCTTTGTTATGAACCTCAGAGTTCATAACCTAGCCAGAGCTAGTTAACTAAGATTTTCTCAGGCTTCCTTGGAAAAGTTGCTGAGAGGTCTGCTTAGCAAAATTCAGTGTAATACAATAGGGTGTTTCTACTCTAGGCTCAAGTTCTCAGTGTCTGAGCAAGCTTGACTGTATGCCTGACCATATCCTTCTGTAATAATAAAGTCTGCATCCAGAAAGTCTGTATCTCCTTCATTGCTGAGATCAGAGCCAAATTTGAATCCTGATTCAGTAGTATGGTCTCTTGGTCCTGCTGGCATCACAGCCTGTCCCTAGCAATGCCACCCAGCTGTCAGCCATCATCCAGGAAATGGGCTGAGGTTGTGCAGCTGCTGGACTGTCTTTCACAGCACTGCTTCCTTTCTTTTAAACTGAGACCACTGAGACATAGTAACCAGGCAGACAATCTATCATAAATGGGATATTTCCTCGGATTAATTTTTTCCTTAAAAAAAACCCCAACCAGTTTCAAAAATCATAAATCCCCAACTCTGAGGGTACTTTGCTCATTGCAGTGGTTTGAGCACATGGTTAGTCTCATCCTTTCATCCAGATATATCAAATACAATGGAGTTGTCTTACTTTTCCTAAGCGTGATGATTGTATTCACCTCAGCTTTAAAACTCACTTATTTCAAAGTACCAAAGTGCTTAGCTTTCCCCATCCTTTTCAACGCTTCCTGGTCTCTGCCAGAGGAGGAGTTGATCCCACAGGAGATGTCCTTTGCTCTTTCACTGACATGCCATTCCTCCACCCAGATTCTCTCCCTTAGACTACAGGCCATCTGATGAATGGAAAAGACAATCATTTACTGGATAAATGATGCTAAAATACATTTTAACACTGACTTTACAAAGATAAAATTTGTAAGAATGTCAGACTTAGTAATTAATTTCACACAGAATATAAAGAAAGATGAAGGATACAATGTGACAGTCAAGCCAAGAGCCTACATCAGTCAGCATAGGAATGTAATCTCTTTTTAAAAGAAATGCATTGCTTTGTCTTTCCATATTACTGATTAATATTTTTTTATTTGTGTCACTACAGGAATAGCATTCTGCTGTACATGACATTTTGGTGTCAGATGGAGAGGTGTGCTGTCCAGCATTAGCAGTGTCACTGTGAAAGCATATAATTCCCAAAGGGTCATAGAACTTGTGATGATATAAAAAACAACTTATCAGTAAGTGCACTGAGTTCTCTAGATTATTTGGCAACAGTGCCACAAAAATAGGTTTCCCATGACCAAAGGTGGTGGGTTTTGATTCATTCAAGGGAATGGGTGCTCATTGCAGTGGCAAACTGAATGAGTCTGTCTTTCAACAAAATTAATTATATTATATTCTCTGCTCCTTGTCTTCTCACAGAACAGGAGAAATTGTCTTTCAGCTAGTTGACATTTATTTTACTTATTATTTACCCTTACTGGCAGAATAACAACAAAACCAAAATCAGTGCTGAAGAGGTCCAAGAACTAAAGCTGTGTGATCTCAGTTCAGCCTGGAACATGGGAAATCAAGCATTGCTTGAAGCCAGAGTCCTGGCAGGTGGCAGGATATGGCTGTGGCATGAAAAGCAGATAATGAATTGACTGGACTGAATAATAATTTACTTTGTCCTTTCACCAGGAACGCTGCCAGTCACTTCAGAGAACAGTGTATACTGCTTGCCTCGAAAGGAGGCTTCCCTTTCCAGAAATCCCCTTTTCCTGACTTCAGTACAAGACTCAGAAGCCTAGTTCTGTTTTACTGCCTTGACACAGTCTCAGATAACCCATGCTGAAGCTCCTGTTAAGTTTGTTTCACTCTTTGTATTGGAAGAGCAGCTGCCAGGTTTCCTGCAACCAGACCAGAGCCAAGGAGCCCCTCACTGCAGTACCCCTAAATAGCTGGTTGCATTTTCATGCCTCAGTTGTTTCATCATTTCCCTTCCTGTAGAAGATTTCTGAGCTGCATGACCCAACACATCATGGCCAAAATTTCCTCTGCAGATGCTAGAATTATAGACAGAAGCAAATACCGTTGACCCTATCTCCAACACAGACTGAGAAGAGACTAATGCAGTGCACCAGTCATGTATAGAAAGACAGGAAAATGAACAGCATGTTATTGCTGTGAAAAGTGGAAAAGCAGAGGCATAAAATATTAAACGATTGATTTTGTTTCCATTGCGATTATTTAGTCTTCAGGATATTGACAGAGATGAACCCATTTCTCTGCATGAAGCTATTAACTCTGATCTCCATCACTTGATGACTGAGTGATCTCAGTCATTTAATGAAACACTAAATATGTATGAATGTATTCATAGAAGACTAAAGATAAGCGGAACACAGAGATACTGAAGCTATATGGCAAAAATGATGCGTAATTATCTCAACTACGATAATTTCAGCTTTGAAATTAAAGGTCACTTCTCTGAAATGATGTATTAATGTGGATTTTAGAAAGAAAAGTAATATAAAAATCAGCTCCATTTTTGTTTTGAGAGAGTAATTCCATGTCACCAAGGGAATTATGCACTCCACCCACTATATTGTGAACGGTTTTAACATTTTTTGTAGTTGATATTCTGAATCGTTTCACAAAAGGACTGTTTGCTGAGAATGACTGCAATATCATGTTTTTTTTACACAGAGATTATTAATCTTTGAGTACTCATGAGCCACTTCTAAGGGTCTCACTAAACATGCCTAAATTTTTTAGGCTTAAACAGAGGTATACTGGGATCTAGATTTTTAGTCTGCGTGTTGGTATACTTGCTGTAGCATATGTACCACTGCTGTAAGTATAATCAAAGGCAGGCAGGGATGTAAGATGCCAGAATTAAGATTATATGATTGAACTGCAAATATTAGAGAAAAATTTATGTGATCTGCAGCAACAGTAGTAATGGTACCTTTGTGATCTTACAAGTATGTCCACTTCCTTGTGTTAAAATACAACTCCCTTTCCCCAAATCCCAGCCATCTTTAGACACTTAACTAAGCCAGCTAAAATAAGAAATAGTCACTAGCACCTAATCTGTGCATCTAGAGGTATCAGTTTTCTCCACTGATTGGATAAAAAGTCCCTATCCTGTGGGGCTGTGGCAGGGCATGAGACATCTAGATGGCCAAAAGCAGTATGGCATCAAATCTACTACTTGCTTATTAATCACAGACAGTTGAAGGAAGGGGAAATATGTTTGTCTTTTTTCTTTCAGCCACCGTAACTCACCAGAGATGGAGTCTGTTTCCTGCTTGTTACTGAAGTTATTGCATTGTGTTACATGATCATTCTGACTTTGCAGACTTTATGAGATTAACTTATTTTATGACTCCTATTTCATGTAGTAAACATGGTGACTGTTTATCAGTGAACTGCTTGCTCAGAATTCCTGTGTGCATGTTTCAGGGTATATTTTATCAGGATCTTTCCACCTGAGGAAAGGTCCTGCTTGATTGATCCCTTTTCCTTTGCAGAAAAAAAAAAAAAAAAAAAAAAAAAAAAAGCAGCTTTTACATGTTGCAAACAGAAAGCAGTATCTATTTTTGACAGTAAAATGTTTTCATGTGAGTGAAAGCATTTGAGTTTAAATGTGTTTTTTTACACTTATTTGAATTATTTGTCTTTTTATTGACATATGTTCCTTGAGTTTATTTCCATGTGTTTCAGCTTCATTTTAATTATTTTTATAGCATGCAGAGTTTTGGTGATCATACAGCTTTCAAGAGCTATCTTTGATATGTTTCACTGGTAGCTTCAATAAACAGTTTATTAATGTAATGTTTCTATTATTGTTGAAATTACTATTGAAATTAATTTCTATATACTTGGTATTGTAGTCTGAGATATGTTGTGTTTGTATGGAAAACTGGAATTACAGTCCAGTCCTGTAATACTTGTAATTTGTAGACCCAGTCACATTGTAAAAGCACAGAATGCCTCAAATGAGAGAAATACTCTGGAAGCATCTTGGCCAACCTGCTGCTCAAAGTAAGGCTCATGCTGAGGTCAGATCCAACTTCAAAGTCAGATCAGTTGTAGCTTATGTTGAAAGGCAGCAGCTGCTCATTTCATGAGTGACTTTTTTTTTTGGAAACTCCTGATTGAGTAACTGGGCAGAAGAGAGATGAAGAGAATTACTTTGGCAGCATTCTAACTTTGTCATCTTAATGTTTTGATTTGTGATTGTTCCATTTTAGGCATCTTCAGACGTTGGTTCATTCCCTCTGGAAAATGGGAGCCTAAACTTTTTTCTATACTCTAAAAACATTGTATTTGTAAACTAGCTTCAAGAAATTTTAGCTCAAAGACAACCAAATTTAGGTAAAGTGTGTTCCATGTCTGTTGCCTTTGGGCTTCACACTCAGATGAGAACAAGAAGCGGAGCCCTGGAAACTGGGTTTGCAATAGGAGGGAGGTGCTGATCCTTCTGCCTGTGTATGGCTGCGCTTAGATTAAAAAGTGCTTACTGAGAGAAAGCATGAATTCTCACCAGTGCAAATGGAAGCAAAATCAGCCTCTTGGTAACTGTTTTTCATGCTGGAATGTGATATTTGGTTTATATCCATCTTCTCTTCCATGAAAAAGTGGCTTGGTGACAGCCAAAAAGGGTTAGGACAGATTAGATCCAGACTTGTGACACAAAACATTTATTTTCAACTGGAGATTGAAAATGTTCTATTCAGCAGACATTAAAATAACTCAAAATGTTGTACTATGTCTTTGATGTATGAAGCCTGAAGAAATGTGGCTGCCAACTATATCTGATTACTGAATCTTTATGGTCTGATACATTCTAGGATGCAGAGTTCAAAAGATGTTTGCATTAGAGTATATAGGTAGGCTAGGAATTGTCAGACTTAAGCAGATCAGTAACCCATTATCTTCTCTCCAAGTAAGTAAAGTATTAGCTGCTTGAGAGAAAGCTTCCAGAGGTCATCAGTGGGGAAAG
>NW_009970723.1:12979230-12985363 GCF_000747805.2 Chaetura pelagica
GAGTTGCACACTGTATGTAAGTAATTCTGCACAAAACCTTATGATAGAGATTTTTATATTTAAATTACTTATTACTGTAAAAAAGAAGTTAAATCTTCTCCATGTAGAAGATTTTGCCTATTCATTTTATCTTATGTTCTATTCTTAGCATTCTTAAACTAACAAGGAGCAGCTGCAGTTTAGGGATATGAGTCTAATAGAGCACTTAGATGACATAAATGCAACTCTTCATGAACTCAATAGGTTGTTTTTTTGCTTCTTTACTTTCTTATTCAGGTCCAGTTAATCAATATGATCAGACTAAAAAGAGGGAAATCTGGACTGGGGAATTCAAAATAATGTCTGTTTCTTTTTTCTTCCTCCTATATTGCCTCTCTTTCTCTTCTATGCATTTTATAGAGTTCTCCACAGGATTCAGATGGTAAGGTTTGAAGTGGTAAAATGTGCTACAGACACGCCCATATTAAAAGTTAATTGGTCCTGTCTTTTTATTAATTCCTTTTCCTCCATTCATTTTTCCAAAACCTTAACAAAATCCAAAAGATTTTCAAGTGTTCAACATGGTTAGATGTTTAAACCTATTTAATTGAAGATTTTCATTACTTTAGGCATTTTACCCCCTTATCATGCTTTTTATTACTTGAGTGTTTCCCCAGCCTCATCCCTTTGGTTTCAATTTTAAGACATGTCTTTTTCCACAATTTCCATGTCCCAGTCTCCCCTTTTACCTGACATCACTTCTCCTGGGTGTTCAATGTAGTCATAAGCAACAAAGTCCATATATTCTATAATTAAAAAAAAAATAAATTAAAAAAAAATATTGTTCTGGAATGAATAGATTACAGTTCTAGGAGAGCCTTGAAAAAAACAGTTTCATAGCTCTCCTGCACCAGAAGTGTTTTTAGGCTTATTGGTTATGCTGGGAATCTTAAAGTCTGAGAAAACAGTTCATCTTTTCCCATCACAGGATCATTCCCTGCCTTAATACTCCCATTTCCAACGTGGATGATGTACACTACCTTGATTCAGTGCTAGAATTCTGAGGCCAGGCAGATGATGAGCTATCTCTAAAGACATCCCAATTCACAAGCAGATTTGGTTGGGAATACTAGTGCCACAAACAGTAATTGAGAACTGTGGCCATTAGTTAAGTCTTGGAATTGTAGGCTACATAGATGAGAAACAACACTACATACAGTTGTTGTTGGGGATCAGCTGTGCTTATCAGAAACCTTTGTCCATGCAACTCATGTTCTTCCTGTAACTCCATCTAATTTGGACTGTGACTGACTTTTCAAACATTGAGTAAGGCCAGAGAGCTGTCACCAAAGAACTGAACCAAATAAATACAAATAATTCACCTTAAGACCCATAGAAAAAAATCCCCCCCTTTTTTTTTTCAACCTTTTAATGTCAATGCCTTTTCCCAATAATGAAAACTATGACACAGGATGTTGAACCAGTGACAGGTTTAACGTGGCCAGAAATGAGATACTGATGTAATTAGAAAATACTAATTGTCTTTGGATTAAGCAAATACCTTTGTTTAATTTTGACCTTGTAAATTCACTAGATAATCGCTATTGAAACTGTTGCATTAATGAAGACAAGAGACCTACTTCGGATAACTGAGATAATTTTTTTTTTCTTTTGGTGATTTTTCATCTCAGAATTTGTTTAATGAACATGCTCTATTTTCACAGCAGAGAAGCAGAAACTGCATCAGTTAAATATGATGTGACTGTGCCTATAAATACAGCAGCCTCAGATTCAGTGCCAAAGCTCTGTGCACTCCAGTCAACAACTGGCACTTAATTCAATTGCCCATCCTGAGTTATTGTAACTCAACCATCTGAAGGTTCATGTAACTTTCCTACATCTATGCAAATGGCAGCTTTATTCAAGGAGTAAATGAAACTCAATCAAATGCCTATTAAATCTGCGGAAATTGGAACATTCCTACTACAATTCTGCCTTCATCAGCATTTGTGGCCATGTTGCGATGACATCAGTTGGGTGGTGACAAACCTGTGTACAATAAGGGGGAGTTCAAAATTCTTTCCACACAACAGTAAGTGAATATGTTAAAGCTGTACTAAAACTTAACAGCAAAAAGCCTTTCTCTGACTTGGGGGGTCCCTTATATTTCTTCTATCTTCCACCTGATCTGAAGGTCCTATTTCACTCCATTTAATTTGAGAGACTGTTAAACAACTATGCTGTAGGATATTTTTCTGATGAGCAAGCTAGTATCTCCCTCCTCCCCTGTCTTATTTCTGAGTTAAAGCTGAACTGCATTCACTCAAGTCTCTGAAAGATTTCAGTTTGAGTCAGCTCCCCTGATCCCAGCATCTTTTGTTTCACTGCTATTGGCAGATCAGCAAAATATAACTGTTACCTTTCCAAATTGCTTTGTACACATAACTAACCAGTACTCATACTTTGAGGCCTGTGATTACGCCAAGTAGACTGGAAAAAAAAAAAGAAAAAGTAAAAGAAAAAGAAAAAGAAAAAGAAAAAGAAAAAGAAAAAGAAAAAGAAAAAGAAAAAGAAAAAGAAAAAGAAAAAGAAAAAGAAAAAGAAAAAGAAAAAGAAAAAGAAAAAGAAAAAGAAAAAGAAAAAGAAAAAGAAAAAGAAAAAGAAAAAGAAAAAGAAAAAGAAAAAGAAAAAGAAAAAGAAAAAGAAAAAGAAAAAGAAAAAGAAAAAGAAAAAGAAAAAGAAAAAGAAAAAGAAAAAGAAAAAGAAAAAGAAAAAGAAAAAGAAAAAGAAAAAGAAAAAGAAAAAGAAAAAGAAAAAGAAAAAGAAAAAGAAAAAGAAAAAGAAAAAGAAAAAGAAAAAGAAAAAGAAAAAAAAGAGAAAGGAAAAGAAGAAAATAAAGTAGTACTTGCTAACTATTTCAATTTAGGCCAAGTGGGAAAGAAGTCTGAGATCAAAATCTCCCATTGCTTGTGGTTAAAAAGTAACAATTTTATCTGGAATGAAATAGAATTAATCCTCTGGTGTGGGCTGCTCAGTAAAGGTAAAACAGATTTTTTGTTCCTTTTCGCTAGGGGTAGCACAGCTTAAGTTAAACTGCATAAATCTCTGTCAAAATCAGTGATGGATCTTCCCTCAGAATAATCTATAGCTAATTTTGTATGCTCCATTCTTATTTGCTAACTGTCATCTGTTGCTCCAGAACATCCTGAGCATTAGCATCTTGATTGCCCATATAACTTTGATTTTCTATATTTTCTTTTGTGCTTGGCTGAACCATTTTCTTAGTTTTATTTATTGTCAGAAATTATGTGTTTACTGTACAATACGTCTGTGCATGTGTGCACCCATTTGCTACAGAGCAGCACTGAAGAGAGATTTTTACATCTTCATTCAGTTTTACTGTAAAAGTATGTGCTGCATTATGGAGAAATCAAGTGTTTCATTTTCTTGGATGAGAATATACTGAAAGCCTGTACCTACAGAAATGAAAGCAAATGCCTTTTCAGGGCACAGTGTTTTCTTCTGAGACAAGGTAATTAATTTTGGAATTTGTGATTTAAAAAATATAAAATTAAAAAACTACCTTTAAAATGGAGTAATATTTTTTCAACCTAAAATGAAGAAGTATATGTAGTGAAGACAACTCCTAAAGTAAATGTTATGATTTAGTGGATAAAATTATTAAAGCATTAAATTATTTAAATTAGATTAAAAAACACTAAAAGGACACCTTCAAAACTACATTAAAGACCTGTTCAACATTCCAAGACATTTAAATCAAATATATTAAAAGCACATAAATCAGTAGTGGCAGCACAAATGCAACATCAAGACTAACTTTATGTAATATAATATTACAAATACTTCTTCTTTAGAAGAAACATTAATGATTTAACTAGAATTGATAAAAGGAACATAACTCATAGATAAGGTTCTTACTTTGAACTACTCTTGCCCTTTTTCTGTGTCTTGCAATAGTGAATGATGTTTCACCATTTAGCATGGGATGTCACAGGTAAAATAAAGTAGTCTGGGAATTTCTTTTGTAGAAAAAGCCCTGCACCTTGGACAAACCCTTGTTTGGGCTCCTATAAACATGGCTGTGGTGGATTAGACTAAAGGTACTTCTTGCCCAAGATCCTGTCTCTGACACTGCCAGTAGCAGATGTTTCAGGAAAAGGAATAAAAATTGAGTGAATATAAAGTGATAGTCCCTGTGGCATATCCACACAGCTGCTGGAGATATATGAGCTAGGGAAATCCTGAGCCAGAGGTTGCAGCCTTTAATCCACATTTAAAAACACTGCATGAACTTTTCCATGATTGTACCTAACAGCTTTTTGAACCACTTATACTTTTGGTATCCTGTACACCTCATGGCAATGAACTCCACAGATGAAGTAGGAATTTTGTGAACAGCTGTGTCTTCTATTTGTTTTTAAACCTGAATCCTGAATACACTTCTTTATTCTCTTAATGTGAGGGACAGTAAGTATACATTAGCTGTTCATCATCTTTTAATTCATGATTTTATGTTACTGAGAAGATACATGACTATATGTCTTCTCAGTTGTCTTTTCTGCAAAGTTTTTGGGGTTTTGACTAAACTATCCTTCCAAAAAGTCTATTGTAGATCTCTGAATCTTAAAAATGGGTTGATTCCACTTACCTGTCAAAACTGGCCTGAACTGTGTAAGTTAGGATCTTCATCACTTGTCATTCCTGAAGAGACTTTCTATACAATGATTGTTAGATGAGATTTAAGCCAGGTCTCAAGATCTAAATTTCACAATGTACCGAAAGACCACAGCTCCTGCCAAAGTTGTGGACAGGACACAAGCATTTCTTTGATATCCAGGAGTGAAAATGATGTAACATTAGTTATTTTGAGGTAATTGTTATTTTGGGTATTGTTGAACTTTGTTCATGGAAAACAGGACCTCTAATTTATTTTGAATGGTGAGTCTGTTCCGGCTAGATGAACAATTGCCAAAGAAACTGCACTTGAGTTGTAAATATTCTTCAGAGAATGAATGTTTTTAAGTTTGTTGACTCACATAACTGGGTCTTGCTTTATTGACTTCAGTGCAGCAGTTCTGATTTACAGCAGATACAGATCTAGCTGGCTTTTATTTTTTTCTGCTTATATAACTATTGCAATGCGATAATGAAGTGTCCAGCTGGCCATGATCTTTTACTATTCCAATATTCTCTGTTAGGTCAGATATTAGAAATTATGTCTGTTTTACCAGACTGTTACAGATCCAGTACATATAAAAAAAAGTGCCAAGAGGATGAGGTACAAATGTAAGTGTATTATGTCAACAGCAGAAGCTCCTCATGGTGGTCTTTTTGAATTACCTCAGATAAAACTCTAGGCTTTCTTTATGGTTGAGAGAAAATTATAGGCCTCCTGGGCAGGCCAGTTGGACTACAGAAATGAGGAGTTATATTTATCATCAAGGTAGCTTAGATACTAGGATAAGTAACTAGCAACTATTTCCCCAATAATTTAAATATTTGTGCCAAATCTTATAATAATCTAAAATCTAAAGTGTTAGAATTCCAATTTTTATGTGGCACAGTATGAATTATTTTTTTTTCCTTGACTGGTACTAGCAGCATATGCTATCTCCAGAAGAGAAAGGCAATTAACCACTTGCGTTTTGTTACACTGGGGAATAAAATCTGTAGAACAATGAAAAAATCAGTAGTATTGTTGCAAAAAACCCAAGGCCTTGCCAGTGGCTAGTAAACACACTCTGTTTTAATACCTGGAAAACTAGATAAATATGGAGTAAATGATCTAACTGGAAATTGTGAGTGCAATGTTCAGTTGCACACTGAAAAGAATGACTGCTCTTTAGATGCAGCAAGATGGTACCATATGGACTGTTTATTTGCAAAATGAATGACACAATTGAATGAGAACCACGTGGATGGAATATATTGAAATAATTAGGATAAAGGAGATGTGAGATCTGTCATCTATAAAATAGTGACGGAACTGCAAAAATAAGCACAATTTTTGGGAGTGAGCAGTTGAAGCAAGAGGGATAATTCATTACCAATAAGTAGTTGAAGCAATAGGAACAATTCATTACCATTATTTTAAATAAGTTACGTCATTTTGTCTTCAAGTCAGAATGCTAGT
>NW_009970723.1:12985391-12986042 GCF_000747805.2 Chaetura pelagica
AAACATTTAAGTACCATGGCCTAATCTAGATCCTAACACAGATATGGGGCATGAGGCAGAGTCTTCTCCCGGGAAAGCACAGCTCCACAGAGCAAAGGCCACTGGAAACATCTAAACCCAAAGCATTTACCTTCTACATCTCTCTTGAGTGAAAATTCCGACCTTGCATTTAAGTATGAATTCTTGCTATCTAACAACTGGGAATAGACAGGAGTTGTACAAGGATGTCAGAAGCTGTCCACGTGATCTTGTGGTTCTGCGAAGTCAGGACTCTCATAGGGGTATTTTTGTCAGACAGTCAAACTGACTCTGGTCTAGTTTTAAAACTGTTTCTTCCCATACATGCTATTTAGATAATCCATCTGGAAGAAGTGTCAGCATCTGAAGGTCTCCAAAGCTGCGAGATCACCCCTTTCCATAGAGACCATAGAGACTGCTCAACTCATGGTGTATTTTGCATAGTGTCAAAGCAGCAAGTTTCTTACAGATATTTCTGTATCCAGGAGGGATTCACATGGTTTCCTTCTTAACTGTTTCAATACTTCCCTAGGAAATGGGATAGAAGAGTTATTGTTTTCCTTAGCCTGAGAACTTTGGATCCAAGTGGCAGAAAAGTACCTTGCATTTACTACATTTGCTATTTATTGTGGA
>NW_009970723.1:12986054-12989032 GCF_000747805.2 Chaetura pelagica
CAGGAATTGAAATGTAGGACTCAAAAGGGATGTGGGATTCAAAGACTACCTTCATCTACATCCTAGCCAGTCTGAGTGAATCCAAGTATCCTTCTTCTCGTGTAAATGCTCCAACATCTATCTTTAGTGATTTATATAAATTAATGTATATATAAATAGATATATAGTATACACACATGCATACACATATAAATACAAAGGCAGAATTTCATCAGTGTCATCACTTCCCTTGATTTGGTGTTCTTAATCTATACTGTTGGGACTCAAATGAGCAGGGATGAAAATTAAGTGTGCTGATCTTTGTGCTGATATTTGCAGGGTCACATACTTAAAAATGCTTCCAAACCTTGGATTTGTATTTCTTCCATTTATAAATGGTTTCAAAATATGCTTATGCTTAGAGTGGGTCCTTATAATCACATAAGATTTGCAATGAAGGAAATATGCACAGATTAGCTTCTAAAAGGGAAGTTGCTACTAGATCCTGTCGAAATGAAGCCAAGCTACCAGAAAGCACAGTGCACTAATCAGATTAGTCCAGTGTCATAGTTTTTGTGTAAAGCTACACAGAAAATCAGAACAGTCTGGTGCTAATGTGGCAGTACTACTGTTACAAGCAAACCTATACTGCCAGTGCCATATGATCACTTTATACAGTCAAGGGCTGTCAGTGATGTCTTGACCTTTAAAATGTGAAGGTTTCAGTCATGTGTTCTTTATAACCTATAACCTTATCCCTTAGGGATTATCTTTCACTCACTGGATAATGGTTTTCTAGATATGTCTGATATTTCTCATTATTTATTTTAATTAAGCATACCTTGAAAATAAAAATAAGAAAGTGTTCCTGTCATGTTGTCCTTATTTACAAGAAGTGCTTACTTGCCACTAGGTTAGTAAGGAAACACTTGGCACTATGTCAGTAGGCAAACATTTTATGAAAGAATAAATTTTGTCACTTTTGCTAAAATCTTAATTTTTCACTGACCATGTACCATGTACCATCACCTTAAATCTCTAAGTGTCAAGTGCTCTGTATAATACTGCTTCTGGTCAGCTGATCAAACATAACTTCTTTTTTATGAGTGCTGGTCACCATTGTGCTGGTTTGGTTGTGGCATGGTTTCGATAGTTGGGGAGAGGCCCCACGGGTGGCTACTGTAAGTAGAGAGATAATAGATGTGCCTCTGCAATTAATATATGAAAGAACTGATATAAAAACTGAAAGGAGAGAGAGAAAAGGAGAAGAGCTGAGATGGAGAGGTGAAAGCAGTGCCTGAGAGGAGATCCCAGGTTGGTGAGGAAGACGGGGTGTGCCTGAGCAGAAGTTTCCCTGCACCTCATTAATTTATGAAGAAACGTGGTGAAACATCCCCTGAAGGTGCCAGGAGGGGCGAATGTGGAACTGCAGCCTGTGGACTTGGACTATAGCTAAGCAGGACCCCATGCCAGGGGAGGTGTCTGTTCCCCAAGCAGCCAGTGACTCTGTGGAAAGCCCTGCTCCTGAGGGACTGCACCTCATAGGAGGGACTCATGTCAAAGACATTAATCAAGGATTCTCTCCCAAGGGATGGACCCCATAGGGAAGCAGAGGAAGACTAAGGAATCCTTGTCCTTGAGTAACGAGCATCAGGAACCACCATCCTGTGAACTGACTCTAAACCCCTGTGCCACTGGGGGGAAAGAGGGAGAGAAACCCAGAAAAAAGTTATTTGGGCCTGGGATGAAGGGACGGGGGTTAATGTATGTAAGCACTGCTCTGTGTGTTGTCTATGCCCTGCATGTGTTTGCTTAGTGTGGAATTAAATTATTACTTCTTCCCCAAGTTGTCTGTTTTGCCCATGACTGTAATCAGTGAGTGAACCCTCCTTGTCTTTGTCTCGACCCATGAGCTTCTAGTTGTCCTTTGTCCTCCCCATCCCAGTGTCCTCTAGCAATATTGACACTGAGAAGATTCCATTTGCAAATTACATTACATGCTGAATTTATATTTGCTTTGTAATGTGCTGGAGTTATGAGTCATCTTGCACTCTCTATAGTGCCCTGCATAATGGCGCTCTTATTCTTGATGGCTTTTATTTCTACAAAACAACTAATCTTTATTATATTAACTTCCTTAGGGTGATGCCTAATGTACAACTTGCCGTGTTACTTTTCCAACAGATGTTAGGACGGTTAAAATCCCCCAGCAGGATGAGAGCCTGTGATTGTGACGCTTCCTCAGGCTGCACTGAGAAGGCTTCATCGATAGGTGCCACTTGAGTGGGCGGCCTGTGATAGAATCCAACCACTAGACTCTCTTTGGTGTTCTGATGGGAAGATGAAAGAAGTGGGACTTGTATAATTTATATGACCATTATATTTCCTCCTAAAAAACCCATCCAATTTAAAATTACCAAGTGTGACTCGTATGCATATCTTATATCCAAAAGGTCAGAATGGAATTTCATATTTTGAGGACTTGTTTCCATAGTCATAATAAAATGTAATATGTAAGAGAGGTTATATAGTTTTTGGCTACAGTTTCCTTACAATTTATTCATTTTAGATGCATTAGAAGAGTTTTTTAAGTTAATAGATTTTGCAGGTAACAAAAATAAAGCTGGTGTTAGTTCATAGTAGGGTATATAAATTGCAGAGCAAGCCACATACAGCAGATTATAGCTTTATGTGTAGAACAGAAACAAACAAAAAAAAAAAGAAAAATATTAGTGTCTTTTGATGAAAGTGGAGAATTTTCAATTCAGTCTGGAAAAGATTTGCTGAATCTTCTTTACATTGCAAGATTGGGAGATTGGACCACAACTTGAGGTGCACCTCATTGCAGCTGTTGTTATATCCCTCAGACAAGTCATGCAGGTGCCTTTTACATCATGCTGTCCAGACCCAGAAAAGTGCTGTATCTGCCTGACCTTTTTAGTACTTCTGATCACTGACTTTGGACAGTTGCTAAGACTATGCTTTGTGCAAATTATTTC
>NW_009970723.1:12989102-13018194 GCF_000747805.2 Chaetura pelagica
CTTTCCCTATGTTATAAGTTTATTAAGATAGAGATTTCCAGAAGAGAAGGTGAGATTTGAATACTATAAATTATTTTGAACAGTTGTGGACAAGCTCCTGCTAGAGCTGTGCACAAGTGGAGTATTCCCTTTCAGATGTAAAAGAAATACAAAAGAAATATAAAACTGTACTGAGGTCCTTGATTCTGGTGGTCATTTCCAAGGAAACGTTAACAAGAAAGAAAACCCCACATGTCAATATGCATTTATATGTAGCTTTGATTGCTTTTTCCATTTTCTTTGGTGAAAATTGTACTGAAAGTAGCTGACACCACAACTGATCTGATGGCAAATGTGAGGTCATGTTTGATTTTTACATTCTTACTGCCTATCCTGTTGTCAACTGAGAATCCATCACCTTGCTTTAACTAGTGTTCTCTTTAATTTTAGCTAATGTATGTCACAGCTTGCATTTTGAGTTATATGTTGGCTTGCTCTTCTAAGAGCCAGCACTGCTGTTATCCTGTCAACACCAGGTTTCAGAAGGAATTCCTTTAGTGAATTCAGTGCTGTGCCCCTCAAAATTGCAGTTCATCCCTGCAGAGGTTGTCTTGCTGGTTCAGTGTCTGTGTTCAAAGCAAGACGTCGGTTTCAGTTATTTTCACAATGCCTTCCACTTACTGAATTACTGTTTTCATTAGGGATTGCCTTGGAAGCCCATTTGAAAATATTTGTTTTTAATAAACATGCATACAGGGTGAGGGAGAGAAAGAGAGGCAGAGACCCTATACAAGTATATAAACTATTTTTTTTTTATATGTACCTACTACTTTTTTTTTGGTCCTATAATATCATACAGCAAAATACATTTAATTAAATATTGTTCTATGCCATAGACTGAAAACTATTAAAACCAAGAAATGAACCTTTTAGGAAAAAACACTTCTACCTCCTTAAATAGTATTACCATGCTTTTGCTACTGATTTATCTGTATTGAGCAAAAAATAGTTTCATTGTTCTAAATGAGCATTTACAGTATATTTTGGACCTGTAACAAGAGCTGCTAACATAAGGAGGTATTGGGATGATCTGAATGATTTTCTTGAAGTGTTACTCTTGAGTAACCTGACTATGTCACACAAGTGCAAATGCAGCCTTCATGCCAATCCATACCATGATATCAAGTTATTTTTCCCTCCCTCATCTAATCTCATTTTCAGCACCTGTACTAAAGCCAAACTGCCATGATGAGGGTCTCAAGGTTGGAGAAGGAGGGGGTGAAAATTACTTAAGCCTGAGAATATTTTGGCATAGATGTTGTAAGATAGATCTTTGTGAGGAGCACACCAAAACCACAGGTCATATGGAAAAGGCTGGGACAATTTCTGCTCTCATATAGCAACTAAACTGTGCTGTAAGTGGTAGGTTTCTTTGTGTGAGAGGGGACTTTGGCTGAGCATTTATTTAATAGGTTAAATGTAAATACAATCCAGGAGAGAACTGTATTTTCCAGACTAATCTGAATTACTGCTGAGAGTTAAAATGTGTGTTCTTCTCTTATATTAAAGAAAATGAGTAGGAGAAGTACAATCTAATCACTTGGTGATATTTCATAGAGATGAGAGTAGGAAGAGGCTTTAGGTTTCTTCAGCTGTTTATTCTACTTTATTTTTCTTCTGAACATGATTCTCTCTTCTCAGGAATACTGCTGTTTGGGATGCAGTCTTACTGAACTTCTGCCCAGTGCTTAAACCAAACCAAATCTGAATCTTTTCCAGGAAGACTGGGAGGAGATGTAAAGATTGTTTAGAAACAAGATTAAGAAAACAAATGTGGTGTCTCTGCCCTGCTGCTTTCATTTGGGCTCTGAACTCGGGTCAGATGGGCCATCCTTTCCACAACTCCTGAGAGGACCCAGCCAGGATAAGTTCAGTATTTTTAGGCTGTCAAAAAAGACACAGATGTTTTATAAGTGGCCTCGATGCCAGATTCCTTGATCTCATGTTGTATCGGCCCTTTAGGGCCATATTTGGAGGGTAGCACTTAGTATGGCTGGGAAGGAGGAAGGGAGCTCTGGCCAGGCTCCTACCAGCTCCATGGGGGCACCATGGGAACTGGACCCCTGCCTGCCAGTGGACCAATCTTAATAAAAAATTGTGAGATCAGCTAAACACAACAAAACTGATACTCAATGCATCTCCTTCAAATGCACAAGAAGAGTTAGGAATTATGTGAGGATTCATCAGTATTTCATGTGTCAGAGAGTAGATTCAACTAGACAAGACTAATGAAATAGGTGTGAAGGCATTTAGCTGTTCAAAAGCACAGTACGGACTGTAAGTATGAACTGATATTGCACAGTACAGCTTGTGAAATGCTAATGTTACACTATTTTTTGTTTACTGATTGAGTCTCTTACTATTTTAGCTTAGATTTATAAAATAGTTAAATTAAGTTGAATTGTGTCCTTTGTCTTGGTAAGGATCAAAAGCAAAATGTTCGCCAGTAGCAGAAAATATTTACAATTATTTATGTCTGACAAATATAATGTGCCAAAGAAAGAGCACTTCTAACCTGCCTTGTAAACTTTATTTTCACTTTCATTTATGCTGCTTACATGAATACAGGAGGATTGGAGAGAGACACACTGTGCCAGGATTTGACCTGTGCAATAGTGTTTATTTATGTTGACCCATCCTCCTTTTGAAATTCCATGGTAAATATACAGTGCTGAAATTTTTCTGTAACTTCTCCTGTAGTTGCCTTCTATTGTTATTTAGCAGTGGTAGCAGTGACAAGAGGCAGATCTCTCTCTGGGTGTCAAAGAAGTGCTGCATGTGCTCACTTTGAAGGGACAGAGAAATGGTTTTAAAAGGTGGAGGAGAGGGTATAGGGACATGAATTTTCTGTAGGTGTCATTCCATTATAATTAGTTAGATGAAACAAGCATACAAGTATTGGCAGGATATTTCACAGAGAGAAGAATGTAAATTCACATTCTGCTTTACTTGGAGAAACACTTTCCAAATCTCTCTAATGCGATGATCTATTTTTGTGCTTTTTCCTCTTTTCTGAGCTGGATCAATTTAATCAATTTAAATAATCAAATTTAATTAAATATGAAAGAATTTTTATAGACACAGACCTCTTCAGAGCTAAGGTTGTGCAATTAGAGGCTGAAGAAACTTATCTAGACTGTGGATTGATGAGTTTGTTCTGGATAGCAGGAGGGATTTGTAAAATGTTCTGGCTAATATCTAAAACTAACTAAAGAATTTAAAGATATCATTAAAATTTTTAAGTGTAGCAATTCTCTTCCCACTGCCTAATTGTTATCATTTTAATGCCTTCCTTTTCCTGAGCTAAATTAGTGAATTACAAGAAAGTGTCATTCATTTGTATATTTTATCAGTGCAGAATGACACCTTTATACTTTTCTTGCTCATAAGCCTTAGTGTCACTGAGTCACACTTACATCTGCTTAGTGTCTCAGTAAAGATTGTACCCATCCACTATTTTAATTGTTGACAGAGACCATTCAATATATTTTTCATATTTTCATCTTTGTTTTCCAAGTCTGGTTAAGAAGTGGTTCCTTCTGCAGAAAGGAGATCCATGCCCCTAAAGAAAACAGAACACAAACCCCTGTCTTCTCTGCCTGCTTCTACAAAGAGGAATCTGCAAGTGTCCAGAAGCATGTTTCTTTACATCTCTGCACTGAATCCCATTCTGTCTGGCTCTGCATATTATACCAAGTTAATAATTAGAACAAATAAGTCCACATCTACCATATTTGCTCCTATCTATTATCGACCTCAGTATCTAGGGCAAACTTATTAATACTGGCAAGTTAATTACTTAGTAATGTATTTAAGAATAAAATTAAGAAGGTTTTAGTTCTTTGAAATCAAGGTAACCTTGTACTTTAAATTCAAACTTCCTTTTTTGACTGTAAATTTTCAAACAGAGGAATGATATTACTAGATCTTATTTTTAGCTACCAAAAGCTTGTGATATCATTAACTCAGTGGAAACAATTGGATTTTCAAGACTTCACACAAAAATGGGTTAAGCAAATGAAAATTAGCTGGATCTCTCAATTTATCACTGTGAAAGTGATAATTACATCAAAATAAAGATCAGTGCCTTAGTGCTAGGTATTGGGGAATACACTGGGTTTTAGAGTTAACGTAGGCTGCAGCTGGTTTATATAACATGTAGTAACAATTCTTAATATAGAAATGATACTTTTTTATCCCTTTAGGTGGCTTTTCACTATATGTAAATTAGTCTTAAATCTAAATGAAGGTTTTTCAAGCTTATATAGGTTCTTTAGGGTGAATTTTCATGTTAAGGAGTTGCCATCCATTTCCTTGTCAGTATAAATTACTGGTAAATTCAGCACTTACAAACAGTTCTGTCTGTCCCATGAATAGTGGCAACTAAGTTTGTTTTCCACGCATACCTTAAGAATGCTCTCTACTCTTTCTCTGATTTTAATATAAACTTATGCTGCTCAAGAGGGGCTTGTAATTTCATCTGTAATGGGCAAAAGAGAATGAAGAAAAGGTTATGTTTTTCATTTTGTATATATTAGGGGTTGGATGGAAGCACGGTTGTACAGTTTAAACAGTATTGCTCGTATCTCTAGATTCATACATATGGTATTGTTCAAATCCTATTCATGATGAAGACTGAAAGACTGAAATTTTATTGAATTTCTAAATGAGTTCTTCTCTATCTCCAGATGATATTGAAATCTCTGTCAGAACCAGACCAAGCTTCCTTTGTTTCCCAAATCTAACTCACTTCAAAAGACATAGCAAAGAATGTTTTCTTCCAGAATGAAAATATGTTTGTCCCACTAGGATGGATTTAATTCTGTTTTCACTTCATAGTCCCATTCCATTCTGAACTGAGTGTGTTCTTTCCTGACTTACCATTAGCAAGCAATGAGACTCTTAATTTCATATGCAATTTAAACATTTATCTCTTTCATGCCAATATGTGGAGAATGATTATAATACTCAGACTGCAAAGCAAAATATACTATTTGGAAAGAGTTTGTAGAAGAAATCCCCTATCTGTGGAATGGTCTGTTTCCAGACTAAGAAGTGTAAAATGAGACAGTGACATGTGTCTTTGTGGAGCCTGGTCTGTGCTTGAATAGACAATAAACAGAGCATCAGTATACCACCATATATTCTAGGAGATGCATATATCCTCCCAGTTCTGCACAGACCTTGTTCTCCCATCTCAGAAGAGATATAAGAACTATAGGGTCAGAGAGGGATGTCTGAAACTGTGGAAGAGCTTCCATACAAAGAAAAGCTTTTACAGACTAGGACTTTTATAGCTGTAAGAGAGATTACCAAGGGACTCTCGCTGAAGCCTGTAAGGCTGTGAGGGGAAGAGTGTGAAAGTGATAATTTCTGTCTTCTCTACTACAGGATCAAATTAAACTAGCAGTTAAAAGGCTACAACTTAACAAAAGCAGGCATTTTATATGCCAGGTGGTCAAACTGTAGAACTACTCACCAAAAGATATGCTGAGTTCACTGGTAACTGAGAGTCACATACAGCAGTTGAGATATGCACTGAGTGGTATGGATGTTAATTCCAGCTTGCTAAATTCCAGGTGGAGTGACACTGTGTCTGTGGACATATCTGCCTGCACCAGGAAATCATAACGTACCATAAGTAACAGAATTAACTGACACTGGGAACTTGGTTTACCTAGTCTCTGCACACCTAATATTTGGCTTTGGTAGTGCTATTCAGCTCCTCAGAGCTCTGGGTGCTAAAAAACTGAAATCAAGTAATTAAAAAACTTAGAACAGAGATTTATTTATCTTTCATTCTGCCTCTAACAGTTTTCTTATTTGATGCAAATATTTTATACAATGAAACCTTGTCATAAAATGTTTGTTGAATCTTGTGTATCAGCAAGTAAATACTAATGTTGTAAGACCTATTTCCAAGTTTTGATCACACTGTTTTAACACTTTCATTCATCTTCTGACATTGCTTTATCCAACACCTGTTTATGAGTCACTCCTTCACCAAGGATGTAAGAGAATCTCTCCTACTGTCTGACATGAGATCTTCATTCCTTGCTTATGAGACAAGTCTCTTCCTGGAAAGCAGTATGGATGAAGGTGAAATATTTTCCTTGTTTTTACACTGGAATTCTCTCTACAAATGAGATATTTCCCTTAAGATCTTCCAGTTAAATTAAATATAAGGATTTGCATGTGAAGTTGTAAATGAAAACCACTGGAACAGATTTAAATTTTGTTACATTCATGTAAGTTGACAATAGTAACTTTATGAAATAGTCCCAACTCTGTGAAGAAATGTACCAATAAGACAAGAAAATATTCTACTTCTAACTCTCAGTTTTAAATATTGCAACAAATTATTCACTAATTATAGCAAACAAGGCATGCTGTTAACCTTTCCACACCACTAAGTAGCTTCACTGGTGTTCTGAAGCCATACTTAGAAACTATAGATACAATTGTAAATGATTTTTTTTTTGTCCACTAAAGGCTTTTCTAACCATTGCAGTGACAAGACAATCATGAGATTCTCTGTTGTGTGAGTTCTTAAAAAATGTTTCAAGTTGTTAGATAAACTGACTTAGCTTTCTATGAGCAGATCTTTCTTATCATGGGGAGAAAATCAGGAAATCTCTCTGTTCACATGAAATCTCCATAAAACCAGAAATAATTTAAAAATCCTTCCTGAATGTTGCTTTCTGATAAGTTTTATTAAAAGTACATTGGAACAATGGATAAAAAATTATGTGCTGGGATTTATAAATTTATGTCTGCTATGAAAATAGTGTGTCTAAGGTCTACATAGAGGTGAAATACTGTCATTAGCATGCAGAGTACTAAAGCAATCTCATTTTAGTACCTGGACTACTACTTGCAGCTCTGGACCCCTCAGCACAGGAAAGACATGAAGCTGTTGGAGAGAGTCCAGAGAAGGGCCACCAAGATGATCAAAGGTCTGGAGCACCTCTGCTATGAAGACAGGCTGAGAGAGCTGGGGCTGTTCAGCCTGGAGAAGAGAAGGCTCTTGGGATGAACTTGTTGCACCTTCCAGTACTTGAAAGGGGCTACAGGAAAGCTGGGGAGGGGCTTTTCATCAGAGATGGCAGTGCTAGGACAAGGGGTAATGGTTTTAAACTGAGAGAGGGAAGATTGAGGTTAGACATCAGGAAGAAGTTCTTTGCCATGACGGTAGTAAGGTGCTGACATAGTTTGCCCAGGGAGGTTGTGGAAGCCCCCTCCCTGGATGTGTTTAAGACCAGGCTGGATGAGGCTTTGTGCAGCCTGGTCTAGTCAGAGGTGTCCCTGCTCATACCAGGGCGCTGATGATCTTTAAGGTCCCTTCCAACCTTTACCATTCTATGATTCCATGATTCTATAAATTTGAGTTACTTAGAGAGACATGTGGTAAGAAAGCTGTCAATTTTGTTTTCCTCCTATTTCAGGATCTGCTTCTTCCCACTGAAAGTTTGGTTTCATTGATGCCTGCCATATGGAAGCTTGAGCACTTTCCTAGGACATTTCTTTTGCAGCCTGAAGTTGTAGTTGCCACATTGTATGCACACAAAAGTATCTTACTATACTTAAAAAGAATATATTTACAACACAAGGTAGGGTCTGGCTCAAAATGAAGATTTTCATTTTTTGCACTATTTTACTAATTTTACATTTTCTGCACTATTTAACACAGTTAATCAATGGTGTCAATAGCTGTAGTGGAGAGTAATGATAACACTTTGGACAGCAGCATTCTGAGTTAATTTTAAGTTTCAGGGTGTTTTCCAACTTGTAATGGTGTATTGCAAAGAAAAACAATACAACATGATGCTGCTATAGCCAGCATCAACAAGTAAGTTTCCAATTTTTTTGGACCTAAGTGTCTGTTTAATTTTGTCCTAGCCAAATGAACTGGTACTTCATTCTCTAGATGCTGAGAAATGTAAAGAACTACATGAGAATGAGGTCATTGTGATAATGTACATTAGTAGAGCTGCCCTAGTGTGAGAAAAGTCTGAGTATATGAAGAAAAAGTAAACCAAGTCCAGGACTGAAATCCTGGGTGAGAAAACATTTTCATTAGCAATACAAATATAGTCTCACTGCCTATTAGCTATTTCTCCATTGAAAAATCAGGGCAGTATCTAATTTAGTGATAATAGAACACCTTCAGCTGCTGTAAATCTCTTGGTACCTCCAATTATTAAAACCAGATGAAGATTTAGTTGCATACCTTGTCCTCTTCAAACGCTCCAAAATTAAATATCTGTAATACTCATTACCTCTTGCGCTTCAGAACTTGGATGAGTTTGGTGCTCAGGAAAGCAGGGAGAAAACAGCTCTGGCTGATACTTAAGGCTGGTATTTAAGGCCAGTGCAGGTGCCATGCCATCTTTATCTCTGTGCCTCTCCAATTCTGACTTGTATTGACCTAATAGTTAAAAATAAATGTTACCAAATTGAAAGGTGAGTCTGAAATGTTAGCAGTACTTAAAGATGATACCACTGCATATTATGACACATTATTTAATGCTTCTTTCAATGTCTTTAGTGAAAAGATAAGTTAAACAGTCTCTTTGTTTCCAGCTAAATATGAAATGCTTACTCTCCAAAGCTAAAGTCACCCTCAGTGGATGTTTCTGAGCCATTGCTGACTATTATATTCCTCCACACAAAGAGTTCAATCCACTTGCTCCAAAGCAGTTACTGGGATATTCAGGATTCCTTAGTAAAAATCTGTTGTTCTGAATTTTAAGCAAGGTCTTACCAAATAAATGCCCCTTTTCAGAAAGAGCATACCAAAATGTTAGTCAGTAAAACACTAGGTACTATTGACACCAGTCTAGCTAATATACTGATTTGGGAAAACTCTTACGCTGTAAGTAACAGATTAAATTAGTTGAAATGGGTGTATTATTTGTACTCCAATGTGTTTATCATATTAAAACCAACACTGACAGCATGAGATCATGAACCATTAAAAATGTGACTCTAAGAATCCAGAATGTGTTTACATAGCTGTACTTGTGAATTCAGTGTGAAATCAACACAGCAACTTTAAGCTATGTAATATAACTTGTTAACATCCTCTGAAATCTGGACAGGTAGCCCCACTGATGACCATAATGAGAATACAGATTTATTTTCCTTGTCAAGGAGTTAATCAGAATCATGGGGGCAAATGAGGGTTTTAGAGGTTGTAGACATAAACCTTTTGCAAAAGAAAATATTTGGACATCACTCCCAGCTGCTCAGGAAAGCCAAGAGGGTTAATGTGCTTTTCTGACAACTACAAATGCAAATGTAATATATTTCCTGATTGCATATGTCTACAGGAATTTTGAATATCTCCATCCTGTGACTTTATCAAGAAGGTGAATAGAGAAATGGCTGCAAAAGCATCTCCTTGTAGTCAGAATTAAAGACCAGACAGAAGGGATGAGGTCTTATGCAAGTGAAAGTTAGTAAAAAAAATAATTAAAAATGTGTGTACCCTGTCTGGAAATGAGAGTGATGATTTTATTTGTTAATGGTTGCACCTCAGACATATTAGGCACCTTCTAAGCAAATTATAGGTTTTTTAAACTATGAATTAATAAATTATTATTCTTTTTTTTGGTCTCCCAGTGAATTTTAATCCTCTGACATTTTTTCTTATTACCTCTAAGCAGTTCTTCTTAAAGTTTTGTGTATCATATGCATCTCTTAAAAAAAAAAAAGAAAAGATAAAAAAGTCAGATCAGTATGTATTAGGAAACATAAAAAATACAAATTTCTTTCAAAAAAAAGACACACTAAAAGGGAGAGGGATCTAAATTTCTGTGTGCAAACCGAACAGAACTAATGCTGTTTCTGTGGCCTTGGGAAAGTAATTTCCCACTCCCTTTCCACAGACGCCACTATTCTGCTTCCTTATGAAAATTAAACAATTGGTCATCCTTAAAGCTAGTGCTATCCTGCCTCTTTGCTAGGCTTCATGGAGACCAGGAAGGGTGGTCCCCCATTCCAAAAGCCAATTAGTTGTTTCTCATCCTATCAGATGAACATGCATGTTCCCTGCTGTCATGGGTTGTACCAAGGGGATTTTCTTGATATCCTAATGTCTATGGGCAATCCTTATCACCCAGCTTTTGCTCTGGTTGAGACCAGGACATTTCAGCCTACTGAGCCTGAAAGTTCCAACAGCCTTGCTTAATTCTGTGGTCCCAGAGAGTGATTTGCATTTACTCTGAAGTTAGATTAGAATCACATAATGGAGACTCAGGCAACTAACTATCGTTATTACGAGGAACAACTGTTTTCCTAATACAAACCAGCTTTCTGGTAACACTACACAAAGATAACTAAAAACTTAAGAAAACTAGATTTATCCAGATTTTATGGAATTCATACGAGAGCAGAAGGCAATCCTTCTTCTCAGGTTTTCTTTCCTTCTCTCAGCTGTTCCCTGAAGCTGTCTTTTGACACATCAAATACTTCAGCAGCAATACTAACTTGACTGCTCACCTGAACTCTTTGACCACTTGTAGGTGCCCCATGTCACAGCTTCCATTTCAGGTATGCCAACACAGTTATTGAAATCTATGCTGTGATCATGGAAATCAACTGGCTGTGGCCTTCTGGTTTTGTTTTAAATAGATGGAAAGAGTATTTTTAGCTGAGTACTTGACAGTAAAGTTTAAGCCAGGGAAAAAACATGGACTATTTTGTAGATACTTCTGAGAGAAATGTGTATTGGCTTGATTTCAAGATGAGATTTTCATTTTTATTGAGTGCTTCTTTTCCTTTCACTTCCTGGCCACATTTTACTAGTAATACAAAATCAAGTGCTGCTTTTGCTTTCAGTAGGACCTGAATTTTACTTTAACTATGAATCACTGAGGCAGAATATTAGGAAGTCTTTAGAAGACCAGGTTAGATCTGAAACTTCCTGAAGGATTAGCAGAAGCCTGGAGAAGGGTGAACGAATTGAAGAATAAGAGAGTGCTGTTAGAATTTCAACTCTTTGCAACTTCCTGGAAATCAAACCAATAAGATAATGTTGTCCATTTTTTTCACAGGCCTTTCATACACCAGAACAAAACCAAAAACAGGCCAGCAATTTAATGCAGAGTTGTATCAATGCAGTATTCACAGTACAATCTTGAAACACTTCAGTGTAGCAGAAGCAAAAATACTCCAAGACTCTAAAAGTCAGGGGCTGTTTCCTCAGATGAAGTGACAGTAATGAACCCAAGTCTGGCTCTCAACCCTGCCTCAAATAATGAGCAAAATCAAGCAATAGGTCACTTCAAATGTTTTCCAGAACTAAACCGGGGAGATAGGTGGTAAATCTACAGCAAATGTAAAGAACTTTACTGTTTTATTGCCAGTGACAGTTTATAAAATGGAATACTATTGTTGTAATATTACAATACAATAGCTTATGGTTGAAAGATTAAAAGCAATATCTTTTCTCCTCATTTTTGACAGTAACACCCAATTCTATTAGAAGCAGCTCTGTGTGGCTATTTTTATCTTTGTTGATAACTGCAGAATCAGCTTTTTTTGCCTTGACAACCAAGCCTTTTTGAGTTTCATAACTAGAATACAATGTTGTCAAGTAAATTCTAAGTATACACATGCAGTTAAATTCACATTCAGATTTTTTATTTTTTTTTGAGAAATTTCATTTTCTCATTCAAATAGGGGTGCAAAATGAACGTTTGCTTACAGGAATTTAGATTTTTAAGAATGCCCAATGGATTAAAATATATATAGTGCCTTCAAAGTTTCAAGATGAAATCTCAAAGCCAGCCAATTTTTAGTTTAAAGAAAAAACCCAAATGCAGGGATACATCTCCTTTGAAAGCTCTTGTCCTCCGTCCTGTCAGAACTACTTTGATATAGAAGAGTTTTGCTTTTTATAATCTGTTCAAATAAAGAAAATTGTACTGATGATAGGAACCAATTCCATGCAGATAACAGAAAATCTTACATTGTTGACAGTCAGTTTGGATTAGTTCTGTAGGTGCTGAAGATTTAGTTAAAGTTAAATAGTTGAATGCTGTGGTTTCTTAAGTGCCAGAAATTGTGTGTGTTGTAATGAAAAATGAAAGCAGTATCTGATATTTTGTTCAAGAAAACTGAGCTTAGATCCCTTATTTTTGACTCGGTATCATTCTCCGTAGTATTTTGTAATATACAATAGAGTATTGTAAGTTACATAGACATTTTGCATAAAAACATTCTAAAATATTTTAAAATGAGAGAATATACAGTGCAGAAACTCAGAGAAAATAGTTGAAGATCTTGAAATTAGTCTTTATTTGTTATTTGTTTCCTAACAGAAATGTATGGCTCCATAGCTGGGCAATGCCAGTGACATGCAGGTGGATAAAAGACTGTCCAGCTAAGTAAACAAAATTAAAGTTATTGCTGCAGCTGTACCAATGACATTTCAACTTCATTCACAAAGTATAATCAAGGGCCACGATAAGTTAAAAGAGGGAAACACGAGAAAAAACTTAGATGATTAGCTTAATTAAAAATGTATCACATAAAAAAGCCAACACAGTTTGAGTGAAAATAGATTTTTAGATGTTTTAATGTTTCCCACTGCAAGAAAATAAAAAGAAAAATGGACTTACCACTAGTAAAATAAAACATAATGGGCTGTTAAACTTCAAAGTCAATCTGAAGTTGTAGGAAGATAGCCTGTTCTTTCTTATCTTCATTATTGTAACCTTAGATGTTTCAGAGGACATTGGATAGTATTCAAGCGAATAAATAAGTAAATATATTTCTGTTTCTTATTCAATGGATCTTGTTTTCTGTGGTCTGTTTCTGAAGCTTATTTTGACATTTTTACTACTACAATCCTTATAAATTTTAATATTGATCAATGTGTACAGTTGGAATCAAAGACAAAAATAAAAACAAACTAACTCTCAGGATCTGAGTTTAAAAGGCTTGTGGTTATGGTCTTGAAGCAGAAATGTGTACAATAGCATAGAACACATAAACTACTTCATAGGAAGAAAAGTATTTTTCACATAATTTAAAAACCTGATACATGTGGATGGAGAATATGGTTCCTTAGTCCAAGTTATTTTATCTATCCAATGTTACAATATGCAGGATTAATTTTAAAATATTAAAATGTTAATTTTAATTTATGAGTGAACTGCCCTAGTTGCGTGTGGTTTTTTTGGTCCTGCTCCAGCAGGGGGGTTGGACTTAATGATCTTCAGAGGTCTCTTCCAACCTCTAATATTCTGGGATTCTGTGTGTGATTAAAATGTGCTTAAAGCAAATTTTTTAGCACAATTCTTTTATGAAGGCTTTCTAAGAGTTTCTTCATTTAAGAGTAGTTGCCAACCAAAATTATTTTGGCCTTATCCAGTTAAAAATAAATACTTAACACAGAGTATGCATTTTAGCCAGATAAAGCACAACCAGGCCAGCACTGGTATGAAATAATTCTTCTTTTTAGAAAAACAACCCTTCAGTTAGGATTTTGGCCCTAATCCTGTCCTCATTAAAACCAGTGGCAAATATCCCATTCTTTTTAATATAAAATAGACCAACATTTTTATGGCATTCTGGTAATACTGGAAAAGAAAATAATCTCCTTAGAATCTCTCTGACTGATAAAAAGGAAGATAAATGCACAGAAAATGCTCAGAAACATTCTTGGTTCTCAGTGAATAAAAATAACAATTAAATAAAAATAAAAATAATAATTAAAAAAACAACCAGGCATGGAATGAGCTGAGTCCATGTTTCCTCTGCAGTGAATCCAGTACTCAGAGAAAGTGGGAGGTCTGGGGGATCTTTTTATCCACCTGAGCTTGAAGCAACAGTCCAGGCTTCATAATCAAAGACTGGGTAACAGGATTGGTGCCCATGATGTCCAATAGCAGAAATGTTTCTCATTGTTAACTGTCCTTCCAAAGTATCTTAAAATATGACAGGAGGGCTAAAAACGTAGGGAATTTAAAGCCAGAAGGATATGGACCAAAGAAGCAGACAGATTGCTCTCTTCAAGGCCTTCAGAGCAGAGATTAAAGCAAGTTCCTAAAAAAAACTGCTGAAGGAAACCCCTTTTGGCTGACCTTTGGAGGAGCACTAGGTATGCGAGAGCACAGTGGAGCTCATGCCCTCCCTGTTCTCTGTTAACCTGGCACAAGCCAGCCCTGGCCAGGAAGCTATACAGCGGTGTCTGGCTGCTCTGTTTCCAGTTCCTCATCTTGAAAATTTGCATTGGATTTAACATCCTATTAATGCAACCTCTGGGTTTGCAGAGGAGGGCTGAGCTTCATCTGGCTAATGCCAACCATGAGCAAACTGAGCTGCACTGACCTACAAATGGCCTTTGTCTACTACAACACCCAATGGTAGCTGAAAAAATCTGAATAATCTTTATAGGTAAAACAGAAGAACACAAGCAGGAAGAAAGGAGACAGACCAGTGGCTTTCAGTTTTGCCTTGGACCATGGATGATCTTAGCAAAAAACCTAATGACTCATGGAAGTAAAATGTAATACATAGACATGTTTTTGAAATAGTTTCTTGTGAAGAGTAAGCAAGTATATTAATATAAATTTTAGGTTGAATGTACATTCAAAATATGCCGATATGAAAAGGAAACATTTCCCATTCTGTTTTAAAGTGTTGATGAGTTATTGCTTTGATACAGATGAGAGAAAATTCCTTATAGTTTTGGACTAAGTTGGGGATACTCTTAAAATCTGCCTTTATTATACTGCAAAGCTTGTGAAAATATTTCAACCTGACCACTTCTCCATGAAAGCGACAATGTGTAAATCTACATTTGTAGCCAAGAGGGAAAATGTTATAAATGAGTTCTGATAACATGACTTGAAAACTGAAATATTCAGACATGAGTCTGTACATGTTGTTTAATCCCTGAGTTTATAGCATTAGTCTTAGCTGGTAATAAAAAAGTTGTCTAATATCCTTCCTGCCTGATCAAGTCCTTGTGGTATAGTATACAGATAAGAGGTTTGCACAAGAACTTCTCAGAATCATCATAAATCAAATACACTGAAATTGGTTGGGAAGTAGGTAACATGAGCTTTTTTACTACCACACTTAATTTTGGTTACATTTAATTCAGAAGCAATTCATTCCTAGAATGGGCTTAATGTTGATATTTGTGATCTTTTATTTTTATTGTGGACAGGCAACCTAATGGAACAAATAGAAAAATAAATTGAAGGAGTGACTTTTACAAAAAAAGCTGTATAATCACATGTAAAGAATTAATTTTAATTCTTTAACTAAAATAAGCATAGTCATAAAAGCCAAGTTACCTGGTTCTCAGAACTGGATGAGGTGACATAGTCAAATAAAAAAGTGTAGCTTTTATAAAGCTGTCACTCAGAAAGCTCTAAAAATGTTTAAATACTTGCTTTGAAATGAAAACATCCTTTTTAAATATACATTTTCCTTTTTTACCTTGATTTTTGCTTTGTTTTGTTTGTTTGTTTTAGTACACATTGAAACATATTTTTTGCGTTTATCTTGGTATATTTTGGCTTATATTCACAGACATGGGAGATGCTGTTACACATAGGAAGTTGTTAACATGAGCCACCCATGTCAGAGTTGACAGTGACTTCCTAAAGTCCATTAATCTGCTGTGATAACCACTGCTTTTCCCATCACTCCTATTATATCAAATTCAAATTCGCTCACATGACCAAATTAAGCAGGTTTTAATTATCCCATAGAAATTACTTGGTGTCTCTGACAGAATTACTTCTGTACGGTAAAGGCCAGAGACTTCCAGTAAAGTCTGAGGAAATGAGGCCACTGAAGTCAATAGGCTCTGAATTAGGGCCTTGGCATTTGGTTCATCTTGTATCCCAAGGGTAAAATAACAGTATTTCAAAATAAATAAGTGGAATTAATCTTTTAAATTTGAACGAAGGGTCACGGCAAATTATCTTTAGTTCTCCGGTAATGAGTATATGAAGTGAGCTCTACTGCAGGACTAAAGATTAACATAAAAAATTCGACCTTGTTTTTTCCGAAGATACATGCAAATGTGTGTAATTATGACGATCTTCCTCATGCCAGCTCTTTTTGCCTCAGTCTAAAGTTTCCTGCTATCCTGACAGAAATTGGTCCATGCAGGCAAAAGAGGGAAAGGGACACCAAAAAATTTGTATGTATACCTTGCATTTTCTTGTTTCTGCTGCTGTCCAGACAATATGGTTATGTGCTCCAGAAAACAATTAAGGCCTTATGTCTGAAGGAAATCAACTTGGCACAGTAATCTTTTTAAAAAAACAACAACTAGCCATTTATCTGCATATTATTCTGTCTTTTGCCATCACATAAGATATATAACTTGAGTTTTCAAACTGTGCCAAGTGAAAAGCTTTGAGAGCAGGTCCAGCCTGGATGGTGAATGGCAGCAAGTTGTCTTGTCCTCTCAATGCAGACAGTGGCCTGTCTGCCTGTGTGTGCAGGGTCTGCCTTCTCCTGTGTCCAGCTGCTACAGGCTTTCCTCTTCTCCCTTTCCAACCTCATCCCAGAGTGCTGGAGAAGAACGTTCCCTCAGGCTTTACTCCTCAAAGTTTTTCCTCATCTTCTGGCAGATGACAAAGCCTCTATGTCCATATCAACTTCTTTTGTCCACAAACTTTGTTTAACAGTTACATTAGATACATAGAAATAACTGGAACCCATTCTCACAACCCAGCCCTACTCATGAATTTCCCACTAGGAAATTCTGCTTTTGCCTACCCAGAAGTACCTGCCATACTGCTAGTAGCTTCAAATAGAAGCATTTAATTTATATGAACATCTTAAAACAATAAAAAAGCTTTTAAATTTAATAATTAAATGCAGTTGCTTTGACCACATAAGGAAAGAATGAACACAGATGACTTGCTCTTAACATGGATTCTTAGCAGTCCTAATGACGTAAACCGTGACTTTTGTAGAAAGGGGCCAAAAAAGTCATGACTTCCTATTCATACAGTACATTCCTGTAATTAACATGAGCCGTATGAAAAATCTGTGTTTGCCTGGTGATGTCTTGTCTACCAATAGCAACAAAAAGGATGTTTTTGGAAGGGGTAAGAATTTGGATTTTAACTTTTTTTTTTTCTTTTCTTTTTTTTCCCCGTTTGATGTCTTCCCTGAAAACACTCCATTTGGATTCAAGCTTTTCTCCAGTTGATCATTCTCTTTGGAGGTCAATTGTGTTCTCAGTGGCAAATAAGAACAGGTTCCAGAGTTGTACTTGTATTCTGACATACTTTTGCCTCTCTATAAAGTCAATATCTTTCTCCTGCCTTTTTGGATGATTCCTCCTTTCCTGGTAGTTTAACATAGGCATTTAAGAGTCCCATATATCGAGGGATTCTGGCACTGAGGGTTTTGTTTTGTTTTGTTTTAATTTTAGATGGACTCTATCGTTCTGTTAACAACGTAACTGATTACTTGCTTCCAGTTACCTGAACTTAATGGAAGTCTTCCAAATACCACCATCTTCAAACTACGTAAATGGGCTACAACATCACCTTTAAAGATCTGAGATGGACCACTAGTACTATATCCACAATTTAATTGCTAGTTAGTAGGATTTTAACTTTTTTTTTTTTCTTTTCTTTTTTTTCCCCGTTTGATGTCTTCCCTGAAAACACTCCATTTGGATTCAAGCTTTTCTCCAGTTGATCATTCTCTTTGGAGGTCAATTGTGTTCTCAGTGGCAAATAAGAACAGGTTCCAGAGTTGTACTTGTATTCTGACATACTTTTGCCTCTCTATAAAGTCAATATCTTTCTCCTGCCTTTTTGGATGATTCCTCCTTTCCTGGTAGTTTAACATAGGCATTTAAGAGTCCCATATATCGAGGGATTCTGGCACTGAGGGTTTTGTTTTGTTTTGTTTTAATTTTAGATGGACTCTATCGTTCTGTTAACAACGTAACTGATTACTTGCTTCCAGTTACCTGAACTTAATGGAAGTCTTCCAAATACCACCATCTTCAAACTACGTAAATGGGCTACAACATCACCTTTAAAGATCTGAGATGGACCACTAGTACTATATCCACAATTTAATTGCTAGTTAGTAGACAGCTAGATGTAATTAACGTATTAGCACTGAGCTTCAGAATATTCTTTAGAGCTATTTTTTCTCAGAAGAATATCACTTCAAGTCACATGTCCTTCTAAGAGTTCTATTTCTATTTCTGTAATTCAAAGTACTGAAAGTAACCGCTTTAGTAAAGTTGTGCATGAGATGCTATCTTGAAAAGCAAAACCTCAAGCAGGCTTAAGGTCGCAACAAAAAATCTTAGCTTTTTCTTACGCTTTAGTGGGCACATTTAAAGATGTGAATATTTTAAAGATGTCAGAATTTCAGAAGCTGAGTTCAAGACTCACAACTTAAAAATTATCTGTCACTGTACATTATAGTTACAATGCTCACTCTTGAAGGCTTAGAGGAACCAAGGAGATACTTGATGATATGTGGTGGTGATATAAAGATTATGCCCTTGATTTCTCAGTTCTTTGTTTTTGTATTTAATGTTTTTTTCAGAAAGCCATATTACCCAAACTGTTTTGTAATTATGAAGATCTAAGCTCTAATTCGCAAAAAAATAAGTAGTTCCAGGGTTTTGTCAAAAACAATGAAAGTGTAACCCAAGGGCTATTTAGAGCTTCAGAACAATGAAAAATCCACTTTAAAATATCTGAGGCTGTTAGGTTTTTCACCTACTGAAGTTTGGGGACATGATTAATTATATTTGAATGTTAGCTTGGGCTGGCAGTGCTGAAGATGGACTGAGACAAAGTGTGATTCTGAGGCATACTGAGGGCTTAGTTGAGCAGAATTCTTACCTAGTTTTGTTTCAGTGTGTGCGGTTTTCAGATGCCTGCAAATACCTTAGAAAACATCATACATAAAGTTTCCAAAGTAAAAAATAAATAAGATCATCTGTAGATCTGAATGGTACTTTAAAAATTGCTTCCCAAGAATTTAAAATTGAGTCTTTCAGTCAGACGGTGACAGAAGTTCCATTAGTAGTTGAGAAATTATATTTTTCTGTTTAATGTATCAGTATTTTCCCTTAATTTACAAAGTAATTATAGGGCACTGAGAGGTCAGAAAACATGCGTGATAAGAAAAATACTATTTTTGGCTGATAATGCATTTGTTTGACAGGGCATACATTTTTTCCTGCTTCTTCATTGCTGTGATAAATCTTTCTTAGTGATTAAAAGAAATGTAACTTGCTATTTTAGTGGTACTGAAGATGATTCTGTTCTAACAGACTGAGTGTCAGGAGTAAATAGCTTTGGCTGATGTAGGAAATACATCACTTGCAAAGAATTCTAAGCAGAGGTGTTGATAAATATGTCACTATTTGGCCTTTTTTCCAACACCTGTCCAGAGATTAAGAAGAATGTAGTTTGTACTTTGTCACTTACACTACAAATGAGTTTAGCCTCGAGTGAAACTCAATAACCTTAAAATACAGAGTAGATAAACACTAAATGCCAGACTATCAACAATTTTATTCTTAAATAGATTATGAGATGACAGGATGCCAATATGATAACCAAACCATCCCTAAGGCTGGTGATTTTATTTCCAAAGTAACAACTGGATGTAATTACAAGCTATGATTCTCTCCCCTGTCATATCTAGTCAATTTTTTAGGTCTCAGTTGAGTAATAGTGCTTCTCACACCTCATCTCCTAGGTAACTATTAGAAGTATGCCACTTGCAATTGCCAGATGTTCCTGTCATCAGCCTGATCCTGTTAAAAAAAATTAAACCAAAAGCTGTCTCTTGTGATTTCTTCATTTTCCTGTACAGCAGAAATGAGAGAGAGTGATGAGTGGTTTATAGGTCAAAACATATGAAGACTGTCAATTTATGACTACCACTTTTGTTTGAAATTTGCAGCCTGTCCTGGAGTTGTTGGATGTGCCTTCAGCACTTCCTAAAACTTTTAATGGATAAGCCTGAATTCTGCTCTAGATGAGACTCTGTAGGAAGGGCTCATGTTTTAACATAGAAACTCAATCCAGGATCCTTTGCTAGTTGCCAGAGCTCCTTAGATTGTCAGTCAGTGCAGTTATACAGAGCACCCAAGGTAGCAGCCCAACTCACTTCTCCTATCACGAGTCCTTCTGAACTTTCCATCTTTGTATTAAAAACTGACACCAGTGAAGCTGTGTAGAACTGCCCAAGGATAAAATCTAGCCCAATCTCTTATTTAGCTGAGTGCTCATATGGTGAGGCAAAACCCCATCCGTGTTAATCTGATTGCTCATATATGTTGTGCAGAGGCCCTTTGTTTCCCTCTCCCTCTTTTCCTCCCTATGATTTACTCTATTTCCATATGTGGGTAACTCCCATACACATACATATGCATGTATATTTTTGTGTGTGTATGTATGCATTTCTAAAGGGCTGTTTCCTTGTTTTCCTCTCATAAACAGTGTGTCTAGGTCCTTTGAAAGAAGCAGAAAGCCTCTCTTTAATGATGCTAAGTGTTTGGCTAGATCTTACCTGCAATGTTCTCATTGCTCTAAATAAGGAAGCACTTAATTCTGAATGTCCTGATTCCATTTTATAGGGATATATGCAGCAAACAGACACATTGTATTGCTTTCTGGAAGGCATTTTGTGGTGGTGTTACGAGATTTGCACCTATTTCTTGTCTAGCACTGAATAAATTGGCGGCTTTGGTTCATTAGACCCTCTGGTAGTTCAGCTCTGCTTTCTTCTTAATGCAGACTGAAGCTCTTAGACATGGTAATATTCCACCCTACTTGGGGATAATTGCTTTGGTGTAAATTGCAGTTGATGGAGCTCAAGCAGCTGAACCTCTGTTCTCAGTTATCTTAGAAAATAGCTGTAAAAAATAACATTGATTGCTCAGAAGCAGAAGTATGAAACAATATTCAGAAAAGAGGAGTTTAAAAGGATGAGTTAATTTGTGTCATAAATATTGGATTTTGGAGTCTAGTTGTAACAAGTCATCTTATCTCATGGAGTAGCACAGACCAGGACTGGACGTTGCCCAGATATTTGGCTAGTCTCCATAGCTGTCAGAAATCTTGTGATGTTTTTAAAGGAAGTCTCAAGAAAACAGCTATTGCCTGCTTTTAGTTGCATAGCTCCTCTCTTATCCATACAGTTTAATGCACACATGTAGAGACATTTTGATCGGGGAAGATTTCAGTGACAGAAGCGCTTACGCTGAAACACGTTACAAACTTTTTGACATAATATTAAAGTTAAGTGTTTTGCAGGATATAATAGATACACTGGACTTAGGAACAAAACTTCTGTATAACATGGATCTTAATATAGAAATTAAATTCAGAAGATGTATGTGGTGCTCAAAAGAGTACAATAGTAATGAATATTTTATTCTTATTTTGTAGGAAACAACAAACAATAATGAAAATGCTTGTAATTCAGCATGTTACTCAGAAGAAGTCTCTTCAAAAGATAATAAAAATCTTCCAGGTGACATGGTTTAGTGGCCTTGGGACACAATGTGAGATTTTCTGTATTCTCAATTCTAAAATCAAGTACAAGGTAAACGGACGCTTTGCATAGCAATTTTATTGCAATATGCAGATACATGCCTTCTTTAGCCCAGGAAGTACAAAATAATATAAAAATATTCCCTTTCTGGAAGAATGAAGTAATCTTTGGAAGTTTGTTTTTAGGTTAAAAATACTGTTGCTTGTTCTTGACATGAAAATGAGGAAAAATAGCCTACTACTGAAATGCTTATAGTGGGTGGAGCCCACAACATTTTACTAGATCCATCACCACTTTTTTATACCCACAATTAAGATAGATTTGACAGTGGTTAAATCTATGTAGCAGTTGCAGATGGCTTTGTGTGGCATTCCTATAGCTAGGTGTATAAAAATGTAGACATACAAGCAAATTCTGAGTGCATTTGCTCTCCTTACTCAATCAAAATTCAGGAAGAATCAGTGAATAAAGAAATCCCTTAGAGCAGGTATGTGTAGCTGATGTAAAGACAAAAGGATGTTTTATATCCTGGCACTTCATGTTGTGCTGGTGATTTTGACTATTTACATGTCCTAGGTCTTGAATGTTTCTCAGTCTGACAGCTTGAAAAGTGAAGAGTTCCTTTTAAAAGTCTAGAACTGAACATAACTGAACATAAACACTTCAAAAATATTTACATATACATGTCAGTGTTAATGAAAGGAACAAATCATTTGTCATCTCATTGTGAGAGAGTCTGTATTGGTGTGAGAGCGTCCTACTTTCCTTCCATAAAACAGGGCAAAAAAGGATCTCTTGGTTTATGTAGCAATGGACAAAGAGTAACTTGAGAGGGTGTTCAAATAGGGCAGTGATAAAATGCAGAGAATTAACATCTCATGGAGCACAGAGGGCATAAGAGAGATTTTTTGCTATATAAAAGGCAATGGATTCACATGTAGGATTTTATTCTTTTCTTTCTTCACTGCAGTGTTTATTTACTATCTGATTGTTGCCTACAGGGCACCAGCATATTATGTGCAAACAAGAGTATGTGGCATTTTTGAAGAAACAGATATAAAAAGGTATCAAGACCAAAAAATCAGTCCCGTTGCTTGTCACAGAAAGAGGATCTCTTTGAAACCTGAAAAGCACACAGTCAGCTTTCCTGGAATGCAGTCTTTTTCCCTAGATAAACACACTTCTTTCCACCATGTAAATCCTTAGTGCAGAACTGCCTTCAGATTTGCTAAATTCTTATCGTCAACTAACAGTACTTTTCTTTTTGTAGTGGCTACTGCCAGATTTGCAACTTTTCTTTTTCTCCTACAGATGTGCTGTGCTGGCTAGTTTCTGCAAAGATTTTTTATTTTTTTGGCACCTGCATTCTTATGACTGTCAATCTGGCCTACAGTTGAATAATGCATTGGTATAGATGTAGCTGACAATTACATTATTGCTTCCTTTGTAATTTTAAGTGCAACATTATCTGCCTTGGGGTTTTTATTCTAAGGATTCCAAACATGTGATAGCAATTTCCTACAATGAAGTCTTTTGAACATCTCCAGTTCAGGTTATCATCATCTCTTAGGATGATTTTATGCAGATAAAACACAGATGAATACAGCTGATCATGTGATTTAATGGCATTATTTATATCTTGCCATTACTGCTTTTGTAGTTACTCTGTTTTAGTCCTGCCACCTAATCCTCACTTCAGCTGTTTTTTTATTATAACCATTTGATGATTTCCATGCATAACCACCAAACAAAATGTTTCTTAAAAGGAAAATCAAATACTTTAAACAAGTGTAAGAACATGAATTCAATTATTGCTACATTTAAGAAAAAACAGGAAAGTGAAATATTTTTCATACCCATATTCCCATTTGCAAAGAAACATGGTCATGCTGTCTTCTGCCAATGGCTGTCACATGAACAGGGGTTCAGCCTTTAGCTGTAAATGAAAAGGACGTGCTAAACCATGGGATGACTTATGCTGGTTAGATGAATGCAATCATCTGCAAGCCCTTCTCCGTATTTCCCTCTGACTCCTGTGGATAATGGGTGTTCCCACACTCCTCTTAAGTACCAGTCCCAAAATGGAGACCATCTTTTAGAGGTGGTTTAAAACCACTAGAAATGACAGAAGACATAATTTCTGTACATGAAAATATTATTATATATTCCAGACTCACATTTTGAGATGGTACTTCATGGAAAAACTTCCATTATGTAATGATACTGTGTCACTGTTTCTAGCACTGCAAGTCACTGGATAGCTGATGTTTAAATCTGCAGTGATATTTCTGGTTATGAAACCAGTCAGATCAGGGCAGACTTCTCCTAACCCAATGTTTTATGCTAAGACAATTTTGCATAGCAGTTTTCACATCTGAAAGGAAGGGAGGGATATAAATTTCCTGTGGCAAACAGGGTTTGATCACCATGTTTTAAAAGAGAGGGCTGCAGCATGATATATGAAAAAGCCCAGCATGGAACTGTCATAGGAGTCATAGGAACTGTCATCCTCTGTCAGTTACAGTTCTTTTCAGTGTTACACAAGTGTTGATCCTGTAAATACATTATGAGAGGTGAAACTGTCAACAGCTTCTTATATTTGGTCCTAGATATCATATGGACTTGAGCTGGCTGTTTCTTCACTCCTTCAAGTACTGATGTTTGCTTGTATCTACATTCTCAGCAAGGCATGAAGAGAAGTCAGATCCCAAAAGGGAAAGGATAATGACTGTCAACGTCAGAAATACTCTTGCAGTGAATTCAGCTCTCCTTCCTTCTCACCAAGGTCTGCTGCATTTCTCTTTGTCATGCTCTAGCTGTTCATAGATGCTAAACAGTGAGACTGCCTGAGTAATCTGAAATACAATGAAGTGATTCAATGGTTCTTGTGATTGTTGATGCTGTAACAAGCGTAACTTGTCACATCCTTCCTGTGTATAGTTTTTTATCAAGGGTTTTTTGTCATTGGTCTCCTTATTTTTCCAATTATCTGGAATCTTCCTAATGTCCAAAGACTTAGTCAATATTAAGAACATAATGTGGTGAGTACTGTACAGGCACAGAATAATCTATTTGTCTCACTATTTACGTGATCTTAATGCCTCTTCCTGAAGACTGAATTCCTGACCCAGAGCACTTCCTCTCTAAAAGTAAATATAAAATTGTAAGGAAATGTAAAATCCTAGGTCTTCTAATATAAAACAGCTACATTTCAAGATCTTGAAACGGTAAAATTATATTGTGTGTCTTTTTAAAAAGACATTTTACATACACAAAGTACTTATGTTTTATCCCCCATCTACTTTATTTCCAGTATAGTGATTTTTCTTTTTTTTTAGGGTTTTTTCCCTTTATTTATTTATTTTCAGATTATGTAAGATTTTTTTTTTTTTGTTCTCAACACAGCAACTGTTGAATAAATATGAGAGGCCTATTTGAAGTGTGTATGGCATGTCCTCCTTTTCTGCTAGGCCAAGGAGAGTTATTAAATGAAATGTCTCTACTGAGGTAGCAGCTGTGATCCTGGTGTACTTTCTGCAGAGTGATCTGTAAGTGGATGTCAAGAAGGAGAAGCCAAACTCTTTTCAGTGGTGCCCTGTGATAGGACAGGGAAAATGGACACAAACTAGAGCATGGGAAGTTCCACTTCAACATGAGGAAAAACACCTTTATTGTAAGGGTGACAGAGCACTGGAACAGGCTGCTCAAAGAGTTTGTGGAGTTTCCTTCTCTGGAGACTTTCAAGACCTGTCTGGATGCATTTCTGCGTGACCTGCCCTAGGTGTTCCTGCTCTGGCAGGGGGGTTGGATTTGATGATCTACAGAGGTCCCTTCCAACCCCTAACATTCTATGCTTCTGTGATTAAAAATGGAGAAGTGGCATCTTGAAACTGTAAAATAATAGAAAAGGCCATACTGCCACTGAAGTTTTGTGTTGGAGGACAGAGGCTGATAGGAATGTTGGACTAAAAAATTTTGATGTCATGACTTGAAAAAGAAGTGGGACATCTCCCACATGCATAAACTTAAATTTGTAATTCTATTCTGTCACCTGTCTTTACGTGAAGCAATGCTAGAAGCCCTGATTTTGCAGCTTTCAGAGAAGATCCCCGTGCATCTGCTCTGGAACTCAACAGGGTTGGAGGTGGCTCTTTATACTTATCAGCTGAGGGTCAAAGTGTTACTTGACAAGCAGCATATTTATTTTCAGTGAGACTCTCAAGAGTGACTCAGGTGGAAATGAAGTATAAAATAATAATATTTCCTTAAAGGCCCTATATATTCTAAAATATGGGACCTGCAAGAGCTCCTATTGGCATAAATCCACCATCTTATTGAAAAATGGCAAGCTAAATTACTGTGAAGTTAATTTAAAAAAATCACCTTTATTTGTTTACTTATATATAATTTTATTGAGCTCTTTTTTTCTCTTTGTTCATCTTACATATGTGGCTTTGACTTATTGCCTTTCCTCTTAAAAATAAAGAGGTATTTCCTTGATGACATGTAAGTTTCCATTTATCAATAAAATGTAAAATTGTTCTTGACATTTTTATTTTATTTTTAGTGGAATATAGTTAATAGCTTTTAATTTATTCTTTTTGATCCTTGTCATCCTTCTTAATCAATATAGTTTCATAGTGAATTTCAGTGTCTTTGTTGTCATATAACTTTTAATGTATTTGATTTTTCACATTTGTTATCTGTTTAATTTATGTTTTTTTTTGCTTCTCAGATGTTTTATACACACTACACTAGTGCTGATACTGTATTTGTATTGGCTTAGAAGTTCCTTGTAATTTAAAATCCCACTGGTAGATCTCTGGGAGGAGACTGGCTTGGGGTTTCACATCCAAGAAATGTAATCCATGCTGCCTTTCTGCAGGTTTGTCATCTCAGTGATTTATGGCATTTGACAGAATGTCTTTGAAGAGTCTTTGAGAAATTTCTTGGGTTTCGGTAGATGATGTAATTCTAGTTTTGGTTCACATGCCTGTTAGCATTTTCTTTTTTTTTTTTTACCTCCGGTAGCTAAGACATCTTACCTGAAGCCATCATCTACTGCTGAGTTTGGAATCATTCCATATATGATCTCAGGGTCACTTGAATGTTGGCCCAGACTCAGCCTGAGTTTTCCAAAAGTGCAAGTGAGCAAAGTGCACTGTTTAGAGAAACTGTCTGAAGTTATGAATCTTTTCCCAACACCCAGAGCCTTCTAAGGTCTAAGATTCTCTAGCTGTCTCTTCTTTGTTGATCATTATAGTTTAATCACTGTTATGCTCTGGGCAACCTTGAGCCATTTTCTACTGGCTGCCCTCGTATACAAACACAACCTTTTTTACTTAGCACTTGCAAATATAGAATTCTTGTATGGTTAGTGTTACAGCCTGCACACTATAGTACCTCTTCAAGTGCATGAAACCTACTGTCAGTCCTGAACTTTCGATTTTAAAGTATTTTGGGTATTTAAGCTTCATTAGTCTGTAAGAAAACCAGATGACCACTACCACTGAAAAAGAGACATTTAACTTCAGATTTGACCTATAGCAGACATTAAATCCTCCATTTTGGTAGAAGAAAATAATACAAATGTAATGTTGAATAGTACATTCTTATTTTTTATGCTAATTTACTCTTACTTTTTCTGTTCACTCTGCTAGTAAAAAAAAATAAATATATATATATATATATATGTATGTATGTATGTATATATGTCCTAGACCTGAAGAGGAATCATGGGTCAGCAGAAGGGTATCTGAAATGAAGGATAATGGGATCCCAGGCAATGAGGAAGCATCAACAGGAGCCCAGCTTAAATTCCTCTATGCAAATGCACGCAGCATGGGAAATAAGCAGGAGGAGCTGCAAATGTGTGCAAGCCTGCACGGCTGTGATCTTATTGGCATCACTGAGACAGGGTGGGACAACTCCCATGGCTGGAGTGAGGGAATGGATGGGTATGAGCTCTTTAGGAGGGGGAAGCAGGGGAGAAGGGGAGGGAGAGTTGCCCTCTACATCAACGACCAGCTGGAGTCCATGCAGCCCCACCTGGGGATGGACAAGAAGCTGACAGAGAGGTTATGGTTCAGGGTCAAAAGGAAGACAGGGGCTAGTGATACTAGAGTGGGAGTCTGCTATAGGCTGCCTGATCAGGATGGCTGAGTGGATGAGACCCTCTACAGGCTGATAGGTGCAGCTTCTCTTTCACAGGCCATGATCCTCATGGGGCTTTTCAATGACCTTGACATCTGCTGGAGGGACAATACAGCAAGGCACCTGCAATACAGGAATCCTGGAATGGATTGATGACAACTTCCTCCTCCAAATAATAGAGGAATCAACAAGAAAAGGTGCTATGCTGGACCTTGTTCTTGCCAAAAGGATGACCTGGTGGACAATGTGAAGCTTCACGGCAGCCTTGGCTGATATCCCTTAATCTGATACCCAAATAGAGGAGGAATAAGAGGTTAATAGTTTATTATTTCGTGAAAATGAAAAAGAAAAATGCTTTTATAAAAATTGCTCATGATATAGCATAAAGGAATTGCCAGAACAAGGCATTAGGTTTGCAGTATTGATACTGAATTTATGATTTAGAGTTTCCAGGAGGATCTGCTCCATGACCTTGCCAGGCACAGAAGTGTGACTGACCAGCTTGTAGTTCCTTGGGTCCTCCATTTTCCCCTTTTTAAAAATGGGGGATTCATACTGAAGTTGAAACTTTTCTAAATGTTACTTTCTGCTTATCCTATTATAACAGTGATTTATGCATTGTCATTGTCACCCCTCTTTTTTTCTTACATCCTTATCAGGAGAGCTGAAGCTGATACTGGCAGTAACATCCAATGAAACACCAGGGTCACCATTGTTGCTTGCCACTCTGTGAGACTACTGTGGCCAGTAATCAGAAATAACATTTATACCAAAGGCCGTTTCTGCTGCAATAATCATGTTCCTGCCAACTATTCTTATCTGAGAAAGAAATAAAAGAGAAATACTATTTGACAACAAGTCGCATTTCACCTTGTTAGAAATGGAAATCTTCCTGAAAAAGAGAAACAACTGACGCAGCATATTGCCAGAGAATGATCCTTAAGGTAATGGGGAAATGTAATTCTTCAACAGAGATTTAGAAAATTTGTTATAAATGGGTAAACTGGGAAATGAACAGTCATACCTCTTTAGTGCACACTTCCTCTAATCCTGCAGAGGTAAGTACCATAGACCAGTTCCAAAGCTGATTGAATAATTACTGAATAGGAAAAAGAAATAAACAACAATATGCCAGTGTACAGATATTTACTCTGCCAAGATGACAGGTGTCAACATGACTGAATAGAAACTCCAAAGTCCAACATGAAAAGAAATATTAAACAGAAAATAGCAAGCAAAATCCTGCAATGTTCTGAAGTGCTATGTGTGGCTCATTAGAAGAATATGAAAACCTGTAATTCTGTAGAAAGGGAAATCCATGTTGGAGATAAGTTTTGAGAAAAGTTGCTGTACAGACTGCTTAAGTAAT
>NW_009970723.1:13018204-13032685 GCF_000747805.2 Chaetura pelagica
TTCAGCAGAAGTGGAATGCACTAATTTTGGGGCGCTCACAGCAATGTAAATGTTAATGTCATCATCTTGACTACCAGTTCCCCTACAGCAGATTGGGTTTAGCAGATCTGAGAAACTACCATCTGAATGGATTAGCAATTGTTAAACATAGTCCTGGATATTTACACAAAACTTTTGAATCCTAACATTATTTTTCTGTCCCTTTAGCAGAGGCTAGACCTTATTAGAGAATGGACGCTTCATGATTTCAAAACACAAGTTTTCCACTGTGTCAGGGTATCTGTCCTCATCATTTGAGGACACTGCTGATGTTTCACCATGTTTAACACAAAGGAGTCCTGCTTCTGAACGTATAAGGCACTTAATGACTACTGTTGCCTACTGTTGTCATTACCTTTTGCTACCCTGTCATTTTTCCTTGTGGGATGGACTTGAGCTTAATTTAGTCTTTCTTTCCTAACTGAACAGCAACATACTGTCTCAGCTGCTCCAGCTTTCCATTGCTACTGGATGTGAAGAAGGGAAAGAGATTATCTTTCCTCTCCTTTCCCCAGCAAATATCCATCTTTGCTCCTGCTGCTGTGGACAGCCCTGTGGCATATTCAGGCCATGCAATGCAAACACAAAATCAAAGTCAATGAAAAATCATTATTGCATCATCCCTCCAGAGCTTCATTTAGGCATAACTTTATAATAAGCTCCCATATGTTATTCTGGAAGTAAAACTAATTTTATATACTAGTTATTTCTGTTCTATGTCTATATTTAATTGTTTCTAACACTCATATGTGAATGACAAGAGACCAGTTTTAGCTGAATGACCTAAATATCTCCTTAATATTTTAAATTGAATTAAACCATAGAGGTTTTTTATGCCCAGCTATATTACAAAAGAATTAGAAATTTTTAATGGTAACTTTATTGAAAAAAACCTTAAAAGAGAAATCCATTGGACTTTAACTGTTGAAACGTAAATGACTTAGCAATTTTACTTTAACACAAGATTGTGTTCATAATCCAGAATTAATTTCACTCTCTTAGAGTTGGAAAGCAGCTAAGGCACCTAATAAAAAGTCTTTGTGAAACAGGCCAGATTGCAGTTGATTTCATTTTATGACAGCACAAAATTCTGAAGTAATTATCTAACTTTCAGAACTAGAAAATACGGAAGAGTTCAGGAGTGGTTGTGTATTATGTAATATTTTATAAACTTTAATTTCTTATAATTAAATATTTGGCACTTGTCTGAATCCAACATAAAAACCCACTTAATTGAAATGAAGGCACCATAACAGGTATCAGCAATAGTATTGCCATAAAAACATAAACCTTATAATTAAAAATAAGTCTCCTTTTCCTAGATTTCAGATATCCTGCTGTGCCTTCTTATTTCATCCTCAGTGAGAATGGCAGTGGGAATGGTTTGAAAATGTATCATACAGCACTATTTATTTTGATTCTTTCTATAGTCAGTTTTCCAAATATAGCCTAGTCTGCACCTTCGTTTTTCCTCTTATGCCATATTAACTTTGTCTTTTTGAACTTTTTAATAAAGCAATGTATAACCTAGTATTTCAGAAAGCATTGAGATGTCCTAGCTCTGTTTGTACTTAACCTCAAGAGTCTGTACCTTAATGTGATAAAGGCCCAAGATGGTTCCAAGGCTGCTCCTGAGTTCTCCAGTGGTCTACATCTTTCCCATGTCAGAAATGCAATAGTTTAATTCTGATGGACAAGATATTCTTTAATATCCTGATAAATAGTAACTTGTACTCAAGTATATATACTTTGGTACTTCCACTCTAGACCAACCAAAACATCTAGGACCCCAGTAATTCTGCTACTTAAAAACACTTGGTTCATAAAAATATGCACTGGGGAGTAAGAGTTGCTCTCTTAGATACTGTAGAGGGGATGTAGGTGTAAATGATAAGTGTGAGAATGTTTAAATAGGAAAGAGGTGGTTTGCAAAAGAGCCAAATACAATAAATGTTGAAGTACAAATGTCAAGGTACCAAATTTATGTAATGGAAAAAGGTATTTAAAAGATATTATTGTTGAAGACCTTGTGGGAAAGACATAGTTAGATAGTTTTTGTCTTCCAAGCCTTTCAGAGGAAATCCTGACAAATATTTCAGATGAAAGTTTTAAGATAGTCTGCAGCTATTCCCCAAAGTCTTATATAAGCCTTACTAGGCTAGGTAAAGAATTAAGACTTATTCAACTGTTGCCAGTTATCATCTTAGTATAATTGATTCAGTGTGCGAACTGAGCTCGTATCTCATTTTATCAATAGCTGAAGTAACTCTAAGCTGTTTGGTCTTTCAAGTGTCTCAAACACACAATCATTTAATAGTTCCTATAACAGCTATCCGTTTCTGCATAACCCTTTTTTCTCCTTACTAACAGAGATTACTGAAAAATATGCCATTGAACAGCAAGTGAATTCTAAGGCATGTAAAAAAAGAATTGATGTAACAACTGCAATTTTTTGCCAAGAAAGATCAAATGCTGTGTTGAAAAACTGAAGAAAAACTGCGTTGATGTGGGGTTTTTTAAATAAAAAAAACCCCACTTTAATATACTTTTACTCATTCACTATCATAATACCTTGAAGAGTAAAAATTTGTATCTTCAGTTGCCAGAGTTGCTTACTCTGGACAGAAGCTCAGAAGATCAAAACTTTAAGATTATAAGTATACAAATGAAATTGTCTGGTTACAAATGTATGCATTTTTATTACACATATGTAATGTAAAATGTCATTTTTATGTGTGGAAAGAGAGTGACTGTAGCTGATATTTTTTATATTTTTTCCTACTGTCATGATATGTGATCTAGCTAATAATTGTTGTTTTGAAAGGAATTTGCATATAAATTCTAAGATCACTCTATTCAGTTGTAGATTATATACTATTTATAATCTCTGTGTACTGCTGTACTCCAAAACACTAAAAATAATGTAATTTCTTAGCTTTCTTTTGACACAGTATTGTTGCTAAGGTTTAAATGTCAGTCTATCACTTACACAGACTGTGGCTCAAAAATGCTCACCCTAAAGTAGCAGACAACTGTGGCCAAGAAGGAAAAAGAAATAGGAAACTCTTACCCTACATATTTTTGAAATAAACCCCAAAACAACAACAACAAAAAAAAACAACAAAAAAACCCCCAAAACAAAATAACAAAACAACCCCAAACAAACACAGAAAAAAACCAACATAAAACCAACAACCACAACAAAAAAACACAAATTGAACTAAACCAAAACAAAACAGGAAAGCATACTTTTAATATTTTTTTTTTCCCAAAAAGGGTCACAATTAATTTTTATCTCTCAGTTAGAAACACAAACATGTAAAAATATACATTCCCATTTCAAAAAAACCCTAGAAACTGTGATTTTCCTATAAGAGCAAAAGAGTTCTGCACAGCAGTCTGCACACTAGTCTCTCAGGTGCATAAAATGTCTCAAATGAAACAGAATAAAGCACACTGGTTGAAGTTTGTATCTTGTTTAGATGAATTGACTTCTGTACAAGCATTCGGGGACTCTTCAAGTTAAGTCCTGCTGATCTAAACATGGGACATCTTTGAACATTTCAGAGATAATTCATAGAAGATAAACAGTGAGGAATGAAAAATAAGAGAGGAAGAAACGAACAGCTTTATGACAGAAATTTTGGATACTTAACAAAGCATATCCTAATCACCATCTTTGCATGTAGACAAATCAGCCCAGAGGATCAATGATTTTCATGCAGAATTTTCTGTCTGCCAGTGCCAATAATTCCCCAGGTGTACTTAAATTTGGAAATAGGGATCTAATAATTTTTCATGCTTTGAATAAAGACATTACTGAGTAATAAAACTCTTATAAACATCACTTAATCAGCCATAAAATAGACCAATGACATAATGTAATAATTTACTTTTAAAATTTAAAAAAATTCCCAAAATGTAGGGTTTTTTATTTAACATATGTTTAGCGTGGGTGGGCAGGTGGGGTCCAATCTTGTTAATCCAAAAATACTGTACCTTTGGGTCTACTCAACAGCAACAAAAGTAGAGCAGAGTATTAAAGGACTGATTGATGAAAGTAGTTGACATGAGCTCATGCACTCTAGGAACTGCTCATGGGTTGGGAATGTGCCCCTCTGCAAAGGGATGTGTAAATCTCTTATACAAATGGGGTTATAAACTGAAAGGGAGAAGTGGTGCATTGGTTTTGCACCGGCTGCCTGCACATGGGGAGATACTTAACAGGTACGTGTGGGCTGGGACCATTGCTAGGACTGTTGCCCCTTAGCTCCATGTCACATTTAGTGAATGGAGGTGGCCAGGTGGCGCTGGAGAGCGATTTCCTCCTCCGTAGCTCAGTCCCCCTCTAGAGGTGCTCAACTTCCCTTCCTATTATCTAAACTTAAGAGATTCTTGCCTCTAACTTTTGTGCCTCCTGTAACTAAAGTTAAATGGAGTTAATACATGGTGACAGTGACCTAAATTCCAATTCTGAATTTTAAAAAAGGGAAATCACTTGCAATAGTATTTTTCTTATAGTTTAGAATGAACAATCAAACCATATAACTTTAAAGCCAGTTTCTTACCACTTATGAGCCCAAATTGATGTAAAGCTGGAGAGGAAAAAAGTATTAATAACATGAGTAGGTTTTTTGTCAGCAAGGTGGAAACCACCATCTTTTTTTCCAGAGACTTTCTGTACTATAATTGGGTGGAAGAAGAAGAGGTATCTATCTGGCAAACAAATAACATTTTATCAAAGCTTCACTTCAGCTTGTCAGTTTCACTCTTTCTCAACATATGGTAACAAAAAACATTCTTTCTTTCTCTCTCTCCTTATTTTTTTTAAATTTTATTTTTTATTTAGAGAAAAAAAGTGAACAATATGGGAGAGATTTGTTTACCTAAAGCTTAAATCACCTGAAATAGTGACTGAAGGCAGAGACAAGTTTAAGTGTTTTCAGAGGTTTGACTCTGAAAGAAAGGGCACATAATTTTCAGTTAAATGAGGAATTTCCCCAACATCAAAAGATGTGTTAGGGAATTTGCAAGATCTGTTTAAGACCTTAAGTGTCTCATGTGCGGGAAGTTTTTTTGTATCAAAACCAAGTGCTTTAGCATGGAAGAGGACTATCTATCCATATACAATATGAATAGTTACGAGATATTTCCTTTGGAAGAATATCTAAAAAAACATTTTATTACAGATAAACTGGAACTGAATTTTAAAAAAATATCTCACTGGAGCTTCATAAAATCTCCAGCTGTAGGGTTCCAATAGACTAAAGCAGACTGGGGAGTCTTCACAACTTTAGCCTGCAAAGTTGCAGCAAAATCAGACATGACCTGGGAAAATTTGGGAGCCTAACTATAATCCTTCAGATTTTTGAGTCTTTCTTCATAGTACAGTAAAACTGGCATATTCTTATTCCAATACCCATTTTCTGACAGCAATATCTTCAACTGGAAATGTCAGTAGAATTTAGAGGAAGTCAAGTACATTTCAGTCATTGCCTTTCCAGTAAGCAAGACATCATGTCAGTTTTTAATATTTTTAAAGGAGATACAATTTTACAACTCAATTCTCTTACCTCCACATCTATCTTCCTCTCTTGTTTTCCATCTATTAAAGAAGTGCATGAATTCCTTATTAATTTTTAATAAAAATGTGTCCATAATAAAAAAAAAAAATCTTTTATAACCTGTCACACTGTATCACTCTAGCAGTTGCAATGGCTGTATTTTTTTGTTAGAATCCACAGTCTTAAGAGGCAGAAGTTTATTGTGAAGTACTTGCACAATCTTGACACTTTTAAAAAAATACTTAATGCTAAACTCACTTAAGCCTTTTCATGGCAGCAGCATCTGGAGAGTTTTTCTCTTTGTTAAGTACCTAGAATGATTAGATTTCCACTTCTGGAAAATGTTGCTTTCAGGGAGGTAAAGGATTTACAATTAGAAGGAAAAAAAGCCAAGTATCACAGTTTAAGCATGACATCTCTGAGAGTCCTAATTGCCAGACACAGAAATGCTGGCTCACAGCCCTATTTTCCTCAATAATGCTGTATATGTCTACCAATCTTGCAATGTGAGGTTATCATGGACTTGCCAGAGTAGAAACAGGTGGCCTTAAATTCAACAGAAAAACAAGAATTTAACTAACTAAATCTCTATGAATTTAATAAATGCTAAGGGGAAAATGAAATAATTAACCAGAAAACACACTAAGAAATCTGTCTGCCAAATATTTAGTGTTTGGCCCTGGACCTAGGCCCACTAGGACATACCCTCTGCAGGCTGGGGCACTCAGCAGTAAGGTCCTTATCTGCTCTCTGGAATATTTCTGGATTTTATCTGACAATTTTTTAATACCAAATTTGTAAAAAAAACAGGAAATCTCAAGCCAGTCATTTCTGAACAAGATTTTTTTTTCTTTTTTCTTACTAAAACAGAAAGTGGCTAGCCCTAGGCAAACAGTAAGATAAATGTCAGAATTTAAAGCAATGCTCTGTGCTGCAGCGATGTGGGATTCTGCAAACCAGGCAAAGTCAGGGCTGCCATACAAAAACCCACAGTACCTATTTAGGAACATGAAAGCAAAGCAAAAAGAAATCATAGAAGTAAATGCTCAAGTTGCTTTCAAGGTATAGAATTTTAAAAATAGTGATAAAGTGATAAGAGGAAAGTAATAACATAAATATCTCCATTGTCCTGCAATAAACAGGTCCATCTGCTGCTGCAGACATCCTCTGTCAGAGCAATGTAGAAATCTTCATAGCAATAAAATACCACAGCAAATCCTCTCTCCCCTTCTCCAAAGTGGGTTTTCTCACTCTTCTAGGCCTTGTTTCAGTTGCTCACGTTGTTATCCATACAAAACAACGGAAACAAAACACAACAGAAAGAAAATACAGATGAAGAACTTTGGGTATCTACCTGCAGATCTGTGTATCTGCTTTGTAACTCACAATTATCATCTGTGGACCTCTAGTTGATAGTCAGCAGTGCCTAGAGAGGTACTCAGCAGATCAACTGGTGTCTTCTTGCTTCCAAACACCTTGATTTCAAGGACTCTTCTTGCTTGACCCCCATTGATCTGCAGCAGACTTCTGTCTCTTGTAGAAAGGCTTACGTAAACACCTGAAGATGCATCCCTCAATCTTGTATTGAATACACCCTTGTTCCTGGAGCCTACTGGGTTCTTTTATTCTTGTCTTTCATGCAAACTTCAAGGACTCATGTGTAGCCCTAGCTATTGAGACCCTTGGTGAGGGGCTGCTGTTCAGCCCTTCAGCCCTTTAGATGGAATGAGAACAGTGGTGCCGGTTTTGAAGGCAGAAGTGCTTGAGTGTGCAATGGTGTAACTCTTCTGTTGCACATGTGGTTAGAGGTCCTGCTGCTATGCTATGTTCTAGACAGTGGATTAGCTGATGAGATCTGCCTGTGATAGCAAGGGGCTGGCCCTCAACACTCAACTACTTTTATGGCCTAAATGCAATAAATGCTCACTCCAATTCCATCATGCTTTCCCAGGATACAACCAGGCACAATTTACAAGCATAGCAATTAATTTTATTATTTACTAATAAAATCTGGTAAAACAGTTCACCTCCTCTTCCTGGGCAATTAATTTCAGAAGCAGAAAATGCCCTGAAAAATGTAAATTAGAGGTTGTACATTAATTATAAACATGAGATCAGGACTGAACTAGGTAATTTGAATTACTTGCTTACAGACCAGTTAATAATTTTCACACACTTTTTATTGAAAACAACCATCTTGTGGCTGCACAGGCGGGTTCAGTAATTCTACTGTCATGAGTACAATTATAAAATAAACACAAGGGACTAAATGAGAGAGTGAGAGAATGAATTTGCCAGCTGGAAGCCTTAGCAAAGTGATATTACATGACCTCAGGAACCATTCAGTACAATTGAACCTTCTCTATGCTTGGCAATATATTCACAATAAATGTAATTGTTCTTCTCTGAACTTTGGGACTATATGGAACTGATTTTGTGTATGAAGATTATATGTTCAGTAATGTCTTTGCTTATGTGAGGTCTTTATTAGCCTGTGGCTAGTGTGTAGGCTGCAGTATGGTTTAAAGGTATTTTACATATTTTGTTATCAAGATTTTAGCTGGTACGGCTATTGTAGTTACATTCTCACTCTCTATCCCCTTTTTTTTCTCCTTGTTCTTCCATCTGAATTTTTAATGCATATACCTTTCAGTGTACATGGTTCTTTTGTGCTCTTATGTATCTCTTGTGTTTTCAAAATTCATATATTCTGAAGTTAATTGGATGCTCTTTGCTGTCAGTGATACTGCAAAGAACAGGCCAATCCCCCTGCAAAATGCTATTTTACAAATTTCCTTCAGGTTAAGGCATTTTCAAAGCAGAAAGTAGTTGACAGACAAAACCAAGAACAAAATAAAAGTTTTCCTCATATAATCCCCTTCCAAATATTGCAATATATATACAAAATATTTCCTAAACCAATCCTGAAGATCAAGCCAAGTGTCATTTTCCTTCAGGTGTTGGATTTCTCTTCATTAGCAGGCAGAGCAAATTGATAGCAATGGTTATGCATAAACAGGGAAATAATTCTGAAGCCCCACACCACCTGCATTTGGGGAAGAGAAAGGGCAGATCAGTGTGAACCAGTTCATAATCCAGCACCAACCAGTCTGGAGCTGTCCTGACTCTGTTTTCCTGAAAGGCTTCCAGTTCAGATCCTCCATGATCACTCTGAAATGAACAAGAATACATTGTTAGGTAGGTAGAATCAGGAGATTATCTTCAAGAGTAAATGAGCTTTGAGTGTCCTTGCAAGTGTAGTCATTGTTTATTTGTTTGCATTTGAGCACTGCTGATCACTCCAAAATTCATTATCATTATCTGTAATTCCATATGTTTCACAAGGTATTTTTTAGCATATAATTTTAAAAATAGCAACCATTTCCTAATACACATTCATACTATATATATGTATGTATGTATATATATATGTATGTTTGTGTTTTTTTTTAAAAGAGACAGTCTAAATCTAACCTTCAGGCTTTGTGTTATAAATAAATGCAAAACTCTATTTATATATTACTGAGGTGTTTCAATTAAAGTCTTATCAAACTTTACATTTAGATATTATTTTCATTTACAGTGTAACTTAGCAATATTTAAGAGATCCATGAAAATTAACAATGGTATAATAATTTTTACATGATATATTAAAGATGAACATTTTATTATTTAGATAAGCCAACAAATTCAGTATCTGTATTTATCTCCATACCCAGGAACTTCCTCCATGTAAGTGCTTCTCATGAAGCAAAATGGTGTAGAAACCAAAGTGTCACTTAGGCCTGAGTTCATCCCACCAACTTTATGGCCTTAACTGAGTGTCCCAAGCACGCACCAGGCAGACCCATGGCATTTTATTTAATGTGTGAGAAGACACAGTTCACCTCTAGAGACAAGTTTCAATGGTGTGTGGGATGCAAGTGCAAAGCAGAGTTTTGTGACTGATAGGTCTGAGGAAGTGAACTTCTGCATCTGCACCAGCTGCAGATTTCACAGGACTGATGCTTTCCAGCTTAAGTAAATTACATTGTTGTAACCAAAATGTGACATGATGATGGAATGAGTTGTCACTGCTGGCTTTGAAACACAGAAGACAGGATGTAATCCTGAAGTCAGCGGGAGACAGTAGCAAGCATTGCAAACCCTGAAATATAAGAACATTAATATTGCCATAAATAATCTACAACGTTTCTCAGCACTTTCTCAGCTAAATATCTACAAAGTAGGTCACAGAGAACCAAAGAAAACTTAGAATCATCAACTAACTAGCTAGTAGCATACTGATTTGTTTCTAGAACTTTTTCCCAAGAGTTTATTGAATTTGAGATTACGATATCCATCTTTTTTTAGCTTAAATAAAATAATTCCCCAGAACTTTTGAATTCCATCTTTGCCATGTCATATTTGCTCAATTTTGCCCTGGTTGTTTTCAACTTCAAGTGAATGTCATAGAATCATAGAATGGTTTGGGTTGGAAGGGACCTTAAAGATCATCTAGTTCCAATCTCTCTGCATGGGCAGGGACACCTCCCGCTAGATCAGGTTGCTCAAAGCCCTATCCAACCTAGTCTTGAAGACCTCCGGGGAGAGAGTATCCACAACTTCCCTGGGCAACCTGTTCCAGCATCTCACCACCCTTACAGGAAAGAGCTTTTTCCTAATGTCCAACTGAATCTTCCCTCTTTAAGCTTCAAACCACTGCCCCTTGTCCTTTCACTACATACCCGTGTAAAAAGCCCTACCCCAGCTTTCTTTTAGGCCCCCTTAAGGTATTGGAAAGTTGCTATAAGGTCACCACAGAGCCGCCTCTTCTCTAGGCTGAACAACCCCGACTTCCTCAGTCTATCTTCATAGGGGAGGTGCTCCAGCCCTTTGATCATCTTTGTGGGTCTCCTCTGAACATGCTTGAGGAGTTCTATGTCCTTCTTATGTTGGGGACTCCAGAACTGGACAAAGCACTCCAGGTGGGGTCTCACCAGAGCAGAGTAGAGGGGGAGAATCACCTCTCTCGACCAGCTGGCTATGCTTCTTTTGATCCAGCCTAGGATACTGTTGGCTTTCTGGGCTGCAAGAACATAAAGTACTACAGCTGGGATGAATTATGGCTTTCATTTCAGGGCTAGAGATACTCACAGAATGTTTTTGTTTTGTAGAGCTTTTATATTCTTTGATGCTCTACTTTGAATATAAATGTTAGCATTCAACCTCCTTTCAGCATCCTAAATGGAGACAGCATGTCACATAGACCACCTGGCCTCCAGCTGCTGCTGCAGAACAATACAGGTCTCTTTTAGGGCCTGTCTCCTTTTCCCCAGTGACACCTCACTGAAGTACCTTAGGACAACCTTTGGGGGTTGGACTATATGATCTTTTAAGGTCCCTTCCAACCCCTAAGATTCTGTGTGTGATTCTGTGATCTCAAATTGCACCAAGAGCCTTGGTTTAGATAACTTAATTGAATCTTTTCTAATACAGTCATAGTGTCCGAGAGAGAAAATAAGAAATGTTTGTTGGTCCTAAAATATCTCCCAAGAATTAGGTTTTTTTGAGAGTTAGTTTTATTATGGTAATCTGTCCTCTTGTAAGGCTAAGCAGCCTCTGAGAACTGCAGCCTCTGTAAGGGTTAGTTTTCAACACTACATAAAACCAGGAAGTCAATAGCTTCATTTTTATCAGAGGAGTAATGATGACCTGATTTGCAAGGCACTGAGGACTAAGACAGTCTTTGTGTGAAATTTTTAAGAAATTGTCCTAAACGTACCAACGTATGACTTATTTAAAAATGAGATGCATGTTGTCCTCAAGTAATCTGTGTACAGTTTTACATCCCACAGCTATTCAAGCGTATTCATACTGGGACTGACTGTTTTAACATCCCTTAGAAGAATGTGATCTTTAACCAAATCTATTTTTCATCTTAGGCCAGTTCCCAGATGTAAGCTGTCCTACATCAGTGTTACTCCTGTGATTTTAACGGAGCTGCTCCAACTCCCCCAGATGAGTTCTTGGTTATTGTCTCTGTATTCCATGTTCTTTCCAGCTACTGCACTGCTTTATTTATAAATTAGTTTTTATTTTGGGGCTGTTAAAATTAATGGAATTTTAGAAACCTTACAAAGCCTTTCAAAACTGGAAAGATTTCCAGAATGCCTGTACTTGCTGCTTAGTCAGTGTCAGTCCTTTGCTTGCACTGAATGTAACATGGCAGGTGACATGATGGTTTGCAATTTACTCCATTGCAGCTTTATTTTGGAATGAAATTATTGTATGAAATATCTGGAGATGATACCATAGTTTGACAGTTTACAATAATTTAATTAAAAATATATGTGGACTTTTATAGCGACACTTTGAATAATTCTTTGAATAATTTTCTCCACATTTTTGGTAAAGGGACAAGTTGCTTCTTCTAAATTTATGCATATAACTTTGTCAATCTGTATTTGCATGTCCAAAAATTATTTGGCTCTTGTGTCAGTTGAACATCTTCATCCTAAAGACGAGGGTATTCTCAAGACACTTCAACTCTGTGAGCTAATGTCAGCCAACAGGCACATAGGCCAGCCAGAAAACTGTTTAATAATGTACACAGAAAAACAATAGGGAAAAATAAACACAAAGAACATCAAGTACCATATGATTTCCAGTTAAAGGAAGAATCCCCTATGGGAGAAAAAAGAAAGCTTTAAAGAATAAAAGTAATTATACTGTCCCTTCTGAGACCACTTTCATACCAACAAATATAACAAAAAGTCTTTGTGACACTGTATTAAAAAACTTCTGTCACCGAAGTTTTGGTTGCCTTAACCAGTTCAAGCAATTATCCTGGTTTATCCAGTGGCTCTGTGGCAAGAAAGAGATAATTTTAAGTGGTTTTACTTAAATCCAGCCTGCCTACAGCTCTGGTGGCTGCAGTGCTGAGAGATATTTAAAAGAAATGAAAACCAAAAGATGCCTTCTTCAGTGTGTTTGTTGGTTATCATCTTGCCAGACCAGCCGTCTGTGTACAGAGCCAGTCTCTGTATCACTTGTGGCCTTTCCTTGGCTTCAGCTCAGAGAGCTTAGGAGCTGTTTGTTGTTTAATAGAGCCCTCGGAGATTATTCTTGGAGAGAGTTATTTCTGTCAACCAGAATACATTGACTAAAAAATTCTTTTATAAAGCCTTGAAGTAGAAGCAATTTTATCACTCTTTCTCTACTAAAGATTCACTGGGAAACAGCAAACCAAATTTGAGGTCTACACCCCCAAATTTTCTTTAGTCATTTAGCAAGTTACCACACTCAGGGACATTGACTGGAGTCTATGCAAAGACTTCTCAAGCGAATCGATGCTGTCATCACAACACAAAGGTTGCTCTCTGTCTTGCAGAATTAAGCCAGTGATAGGGAGCAAACTTCTGCATCAAAAATAGTAGCACTGGTGATTTAACAAGAATTCATGTTTGAGACATTGCATGGACGTACATATAAACATGCATATTTTCAATGACTATGTATTTGTTTGGGAGACATGCAGTAGAAATTTTACTTTGTATATCAGATAAAAAAATGAAAAGAAATAACTTGTTAAAAAGCATATAAATATCTTTCTCCTTTTTCATTCTTTTGGTGAAAAAAACTCACCCAAACCCTGAAGTATACTGCATAGAGTGGAAAATATTTTTTTTTACCTGGAAATAAATGTGTTTGGTGATTTATCTTTGGAATGCAATTAAAAAATAGTAATTCTCAAAATGCAAAAGCTTGAAAATTTTTAAAAATAAATATTTCCTCAAATATTAATGTGAACTTTTCTGAATGTTTCCCTTCTTTCAGAGTTTTATTCTCCCAAATTTAACCCCAAATTAAGGAATAATTTGCATCTTTCCAATTACATCCTTATGATAAGCAGCTTCTCACTGAAGAAAAATTAAATGCCAGCATTATTAATATGTTTGCACTGAATCAATAGCAGTATTTTTTGGCTTTCTGTCTTGCTTTCAAAGATAAATGTAGGAAATCTATTAATATTACATCTGTATTTTTATCATTAATTTAATTATTGAATTCTTACTAATGGTTGGCACTGTAGTGAGCTGACAGCCAGAGAAAGAGCCATATGTCTGTATCTGCAATAAGATACAGCTACAGCACTAGCCCTGAACGAATTATCTAGGGTACTGAAACCAGCATAGCTGCATTAATTACTCAGTTATTCTCACCTCTGATTATCTGTGCTACTGCTTTGTGCATATAGATACATTCTAGTGTCCAAAATGGAGATTTTAATAGAATCATAAAATCATGTTGGTTGGAAAAGACCTGTAAAATCCTCAAGTCCAACCGTTAACCTAACAAACACTGCAAGTCCACCACTGAACACAAGCCAGGCCTGCTGGCGACAGACAGGGTACACCTTTCTCAAAGGGGCAAAAGGGTCTTTGTGCTGGAGTTAGTAGAGCTCATCTAAAGAGCTTTAGTACTAGATTTCAAAGGGGAAGAAGATAAACTCAGACTTGTCAGAGACAACCCTGAGGGCAGCATGCCAATGTTTGAGAGATGGTGCGATTTCAAGTTCTTTTGGTCTGCTGTCTCTTTCGAAACTCTGGTCAATTGTTTCTCTCTGTGAAGATGCCAGCAGAATGCTTATGAGTCAAACACTGTCATCCTCAGCCTTCTGCTTTGTGGATTCACCCCTTTCAGTTGTCATGATAAGTCACCATAAAATTAAGTTAGTTGTCATAATGAGGTGAGTAATGGGGACGATACCCCAATGAGTAAAATTATCAGAATTGATGTAAGGTACCAGGCCATTGGGTGAGGGAAACTTGTGTTCTTAATCTTTTCGTCTTGCAAAACAATGGAATATTTATGGAATAAAACATGACTTAGCAGG
>NW_009970723.1:13032989-13085527 GCF_000747805.2 Chaetura pelagica
TAGCAGAATAAAAGCTTTTAAGATTAGCTGAAATTGTGAATTGAATCAGACTTCATTAGATCAGCTTTGAACTCACAGACTAGGAAACACAATAATATTATATATATATATAAACATAAATTAAATACTCACAAGCAAAAATCAATAGAAAGCATTTTTTTAGGTGGATTTAAAAAAAATATACATATTCAGTGAAGCTGTGGTTCATCTATCTTTATTAATTGAATAATTCAGCAAGTTTAAACAAATTTTCCAATTTCAAAAAACAAATCCTCTAAGGGCAGCTAAATGGAGATTTTCACATCCTATTTTCATTCTCAGATGCTCATCTGATAATTTTTTAGTATCTCCAAAGAACACTTTTGTCACAGCCTTCAGTTGTGAATGCGAAGCCAAGACATATTGCAGCATGTGAGAGGTTTTTTTTTTATGGTGTTTGATTCTCAGTTTAACTTATAATGCATAAACATGATATTAACCAGCTTTATAATTCTGCATTTTTTTTGCTGATCCATTCTATTTCATTTTCTAAAATATACTGCATTAAATATTAACTTTATTATTTTGACCCAGCCTGAATTTTTCCTGAGTCCTGGAAAATGTTCAGCTGAAGTTACCAAGACACCACAGAACACTCTGGAAAAAGAAAACTTATTTCCCCATAAATGTCAGTAAAGGCATTTCAGAATAACAAAACAAACATGATTTAAGTATTCTGAGGTCTAATTCTTTCATATCGCTCAAAAGATTCCTCAGTTGCTCTATTTGTGAACAACTATCATGAAAATAAACTGAAACCACTGGGAAAATAGGCATAAATGCCTTCAGAGGCCATGCAACAGATGGACTGACGCTGGATCAAAGGAATACAAACACTTTTCCTCAATTTCTCACCAGCTGAGATGCTTTCAGTTTCAAGGGGACTTATGTCTTTTGGGCAGAGCATTGACTTCTTGCCCTTAGTCTTTGGGAACCCACAGGATGGGTCCTAGTCCATTTTATTTACTAGTGTAGACATGGCCATAAAATCTAGAATTTTATGTCAGAATAGTGGAGATTGGATCTGGCAGAAGCTGGGAAACCTAGATGTGTAAAGAAGCAAGAAACCCAAGTAATCAAGAACATTGCAGTTGAAAGCCCAACACTTCTGCTTCAGGAAGCAAAGAAGCATGAAGCTGGTGAAATTACAGCTCGTGAGAGGAAAAGAAAGCTGAAATAGTTACAGAGTGAGGTAGTCTCTTATTGTTTCCTCTCTTTTTCTTCTTGAATGCTGTGGCCCCTTTGGGAAAAGCACAGGGTATAAACGTTGGAGAGGAACTTATAATTTGATCTACGAGTAATGTGGCCAACAAGCACTTTCAGCAATCCTGAATCACTGAAAAGCCTGATGTGGCAAATGCGACTTGAGATCTACCATTGAAGGTTATTCCTGAGGCCCTGTGTTCTCACCTTTGCTACCTATCATATTTGAGGTATGCACAAGTGAATGTTTCCAAGTCTCAAGAATTAAAAATAGCCAGCCCTTTGCACTGGCATTTCACAAAACTGCGAGCAGAAAATATGCAAACGGCTGGTCCCACATGCTTATGCTACTCTTACTTATTCTTTAAACAGTGACAGGGGTATTTATTTCCATGTTTCACAAAGTACTGCTGCACTGAGGTAAAGAAGCTTAATCTTCGCAAATCTTGTCTCTTCTGCCAGCTATCTCCAGGCCTTATAGTAACTTCTGTTCTTGCACATATTTGCAACAGGTTTAAAGTTTCATCAAGGTGGCAAGTAGCCTATATTAGCTAATTCTAAGCAAACACAAATTTACTCTAACTCTCCTGTGCTGATGTTAATCTGTACATATTTTTAGTAAATTGTGTGCCTCGCTTTTCATGTTATGGTCCAGTTCTGATGACTTTTCCTTGCACAGGCTCATGTTGTTGATGTTTCAAATGACAATTTTCTTGTTGGGGTAGAAAGAAAATATAGTTCCAAGTGATTCATTCTCAAATATGAAGAGTTGGTCTCATGGGTGCTGGCTCCACAGTGACCACTAAGATCAGTGCCAGTAAGTGCAAGTTGTTTACTGAATTGGAGGTGCCAACTATGGCAACTTCAAATTAACTTTATAAGGTAGTTGTGTGAAGTGGCTGCTTTGCCATGCTCTGTTCTGGCTGCAAACACATGACCTTCACACAGAGTGTGCTAAGCAAAACCTGGGTACTGCAGTCAAATATTCCTCCATTCCTGTTTGGAAGTAACGCTGGAGCAACTTGATCTTGGTCTGAGATAGAATATTTATTCAGCAGTACACCATGTGAGAAAAGTTATGTAATATCTTATATCTGAAGATACATTATTAATGCTCTGCCAAATTCTGATCTTAGATAAGTGGGGAAAAACTCATATTGCATCAACTGAATTAGTCAAAACTAATTGCAGAAATGTCAGAAAGCTTTAGCACATTGATGTCAAACAGAGTTACACACGTATACATCTGAAGGGAGAAATGAATTTGCAAACACAGGGCCAAATTGAAGATTTCCCACTGATTTTTCTGGGCTCTGTTTCACACCATGAAGTAATTTCAGGGTCAAATGACATATCCTTAGCAACGACTGTGTAAGGGAGAATACATCCGCTGTTCTAACAAGCTTTTTCAAAAGTAGTTTACAATTTTTTTCTTTTGTCACATAAAAAGTTTTTCTGAAAGAACTTGCCAAACTGCTACATAGCTCCAAAGCTGTATCTGCTGCAATTAAGCCAATATTGTTAATCTGGATTTAAGTCAGTGATAGTGAGTGTGGATTGTGCCTCAAAAAGGCTACTCATGTGGGTAAAAGGAGGAGGATTTTTCTCTTTTCTTTAGAAATGGAGTTGAAACTCTGCTTTTAAAAGGTATGTAAATTTCTGTACTATTATTCTAGTAACTTTCTAGAAAAGTATTCCAGTATCCATCTGGAATAACTTAGAACAGAATATAAATTTTATCTTTAATAACATTTCAAAGATTTTGAGTAGATTCTTTATCCAGGCTTTGGAAACTTGTATTTAAATTTAAAATTAACAGCATTTAAGAAAGAAAAATCTGGTCTATGGATCTGCAATTTTTTGAGTGCATATACATGTGTAGGAGAGAGCTCATATCAAAGAAACTTAGAGCTTACCTTTTTATTTAATCAGCTCATTGTTTAATTAAAAAGAGAATACAATGGCAGAGGAAAGAGGAGGAGGATGAGATTGAGAAGAGGAAGGCAAGAAGAATCACATAAGATTTGGAACAGTCTCTGTACAACAAATGAAGAAGAAATCTCTACTACTAAGCAAGAAGTAAAGGAAGGAATATATAGTCCATTAAAATAATGAGTGGTGTAGAGCCAGGAATGATTGTTCACTGTCTTTCACTTGCCTGCACAAGATGATGTAAGAATAAGAAGATCTTTAGCCTGGAACTCTGGAAATACTAAACCTTCAAGTGGTTTAAAATACATTATTGGAAAAAATCTTGGGAAAAAATCTGTAGTTGTTAAATAAAATACATCACCTCTAATGAAGAAGTTCCTGGGCAGTATGCATGGACATCATCTCTACATTCTGGATGCTTTCACCCTTTGTCTTCAACTTCAACTTCTGTAAGGAGTTCTGCTATAGAAAACCAGAACACTGGGAAGAGTTGGGTTTTACCCGCTATGGACTTTCCTGGATTCTCATTGGAAACTGTCACCCAGCTGAAGTCATGGCCTGTAAATATCAGTGGTCCAGAGGAGAGAGAAAGGCTCCAGCCTTCTCAGGAAATGGCACAAACTGCTAGGCCATCATTGCAGTGTCAGTTTGGTTTAAAATGAAAAGTCAAAAGCACAAGAATAAAAATAACGCAGAAAGCTTGGTACGACAGAAATCTTTATTTAAAATATGGTATTTTAAAAGCATAAAGCCTTATCGTGTTACTCCTCATTTTTCAGTCTCTGTAACAGCACTAAACAGTACATGTAGGATTATTGCATGTTTGATTTTACTCATAATTCACCAAGCAATAATGCTATGGCCCAAGTTTGCAATGCTTGCTGATCTCAGGGAAGATTACTTGTAAGGACTGTCTGTGCAATGTTTTGGCCCGTGTGGCTGGATACCCCCTTCTGTGCTGAGAGCACAAAAACCACGATCAAGGTACCACCCACAGCTGCTCATAAATGCCTTTTGATAAAACCCATGGTCTGGAGGTCTGTGATTCTGTGCTCAGTGCAGTGATCGGGACAGCTGCCATCACTTGAGTGGAAATTCATGTGGGATTTAAATTGTTATGGGCTTCCAGCTCCTAGTTTTTTTTTCCCAGCAAAGGCTTCAAGTCTCTGTCCCTTGCTGGGATGATCTTGAAAGGCACGAAGGCTGGTTCTGCTCCAGCAGGACTGTGCAAAATATTGCTGTGCATCATCTGAGGTAATGCTAAAAACAGAATGGCTGCCAACCCGTCAGGTTTGACCTTTTTTAATATATGATTACCTACACACCTCAACAAATACCTTTGAGAAGCATTAGTTGAGATACATTTACAAAAACAACAGTTACCCAGCTTTTCCAGCTATAGAGATTCAAAGAACCACACAGACGAGTGCAGCATGGTTTTGAGACACTGAAAAATTAATCCACTAATGTTTTCTTTATATATTATTCCTTAAGTTTTCTAAGTATAGTTGAGTCAGTTCTTTCTTATTCCAGCATAACAGTACTAGTATCAAGATAATATCTATTAGACAAAATAATTCTCTCAATTTTGATTAAAAATCGATGGTTAGTGAAGTTCTCTCTCATCCTTTCATTGGTTATGAACTTAGTATAAATTCAGCCCTTTGACACCAATTAGAGGTTTGAGATTTTTTGGGAACAGATGACATATTTATAGCTCAATATGGTAATCTCATCCATCTGTTCTCAGTTGGCAGGTTGTAAATTATTAGGACACATACTGTCTTGTCTGTATCTTTGCACAGAGAGAACAGGGTGGGAACAGTTTCCTGCTCTAATTGGTATTTAGGTTCTTGCATTGTGTGAAAGTTATAATAATCTATGGATGGCTTTTTCATATTCTCCAAACACATTTTTCTCTAACCTCATCAGTAGAGAGTCATAGTGAAAAGACTTCTGCAGACTGGAGCTGTGTCAGGTACCAGACTTCGAAAACTGACAGGTTCCAAAACCAGCCACTTGGAAGAGCAAGGGAAAGCACTGAACCTGGTTGGTGCTACCATACATGTAGGGACAGTGACAACCTCAGTAAGTGATTTAGTGGGCATATAATTTTTTAATCTTCTACAGATAATGACAATCACAAACTCAGTTTATGCAGGAATAGCCATCAAGCCAAAATTTGTATCTTTTTATCAAACCAAAATTTATTTCAATGTAATGTATGCTGCTTTTAACTGCTGCAGTTTATGTGAAACCACTGCTGGAATTAATTTTCTTTGAGAATTCTCCATTTATCAAGTTTCTTTTACAGACTACAGTTATGTGGCTGGCTTTGGTGGTGTGGACAGTTTGAAATTTAAAGCAAACCTGTGGAAATAGCAAAGGTGTAGAATGATTGTGCTGTAAATGCTGCTCTAACTGCAAAGGCTGGGAAAGCCAAAATTGCAATACAGCTTTTGTGGAAATCAAACAAAAAAATAAAGAATGCACTAACCACCCTAGGAAAGATTATTACAGAGTCAAGGGATGATATTGTTGACAAGGCATCAAGCCAAATAATATTTGTCCAAAGCTGATAAGGAAAGAGGGGTTAGAAACTGGAGAAGATTAAGCAGATACATTTACTATTTTCCTTATTACAGGCAATATCTCTAAGGACTGGGCCATGGTTAGCATAACCCCACTATTAAAAAAATAGTTTAGAGACTTACTTAGAAATTATATATCAATGCATTCTGCCTCATATGGGACAGAAGTGTTTCACAAGATCAAATAAAGATACCCTTGGAAAACTGACAGCCTGAGAACAGCCACATGTTCTCAGGAATTGGAGATCATGCTTGAGCTGGTTGGAATTCCTGACAGATATTATTACTGCAGAGGTGTGGGGTGATTTGCTAGAGTAGCAGACCAAAAAATACAGAATTTGCACTGTGGTTATTCAGATATTTCGGTCATGTAAAGATCTTGGAACAGTAAACTGATGTGGATTAATGCTCTTCAAGGATGAGCAAAACTGGTTAATGAAATTAAAGGTATTTCTTAAAATCTTTTTGCTTGAGATTTTTAAGCTATTATCAGACTTAAACTTTGTGTTTAGGATTCCTGGGATAGTGTAGGACTGGACATAATGTGGGGGGGAAAAAAAAGAAAAAAACATTTGTGAATACACCTATTTTTGCACTATTAAGACATGCAAAACTGCTCAGAATTGCAAAACATAAAAGAGGCAAAAAGTATTTTAGAACATTTCAACATTTCTCTATACTGTATTCTGCCACCTGGGAGAACCAGAAGAGCAGCAGAGGGGCAGTATAGTGCACAAGAGTAAATGGAGATTTAATTTGGTTTTCTTAATTTGTGAAAAATCCCAATATTTAGTACAAGCTTAATAATTCTTAGCAATGCTCTTGTGAAGTATCTTTAAGGCTACAATCAAGATTAATGGGTTTTATTTCCTCTTAGTGCACCAAACCACAGGTCATCTGTTGGGATCAACCAATTTCTTGTTGGCTTCCAGTGTTGAAATAGACTCAGGTAACTCTTCTTGGAAAAATGGGGTACTAGGTGAACACACAGAGAGAAACTAGCTTCCAAGAAGAAGTTACAGCTCCAAGAACTTCTTCAGGAATAGTGAATTTTGCAAGTTATATGACTGTTGAGAATTCTTTATCACTGTAAAATTCCCAAATTGCATGAATTAGATAGAAGAGTTAGAAAATGAACAACTGTCAAATCAAAGCTTTCCAACAGACCATAAGGAAAGACCCTTGGCGGTCCGATCAGATTAAGAGTGAATTATTTTATGAGTGACATGGGATTACAATAAATCAAAGTAATAGTTGGATTCTCAAAATAAATATATCTCAAGTTATTCCATGAAGTTCAAGGACTCTTTATGCAGAGAGAATACAAGACATTGTTACTCTGGGAGTGACAAGTACATGTAATGGGAAGAATATAACCTGTATCTCATAAATAATTTTGGTTTTGAATGAAGAAAATACAAAAAAGCAACCTAAAGAAAGTGGTTGTCTCTTCAATATTTACTTTAGACTCTCATAATTAAGCCTTTACGCATGACTGAAAATTGAGGTTGCTGTTCCCACTTAAAGAAAATGGGACAAAGAAAGTTCCCTTGCCTTTGTGTATAGGTATGTATTGTGTCCAGTTCTGTAGCCCTCAACACAAGAGAGACACGGATCTATTGGAACGAGTTCAAAGAAGGGCCATCAAAATGATCATAAGGCTGAAGCACCTCTTCTTTGAAGACAGGCTGAGAGATATGGGGGTTGTTCAGCCTAGGGAGGAGAAGGCTCTGGGGACAACATATAGTGACCTTCCAGTAACTGAAGGGGCTACAGGAAAGCTGGGGAGGGACAGTTTACAGGGGCATGTAGTGATAGGACTAAGTGACAATGTTTTTAAACCAGAGCAGGGTATTAAACTATTTAAGCTAGACTGGATATTAGGAAGAAGTTTAGAAGTTCTTTACTGGTTACCCAGAACTGGTTACCCAGAGGGGTGGTGAAGGCCCCATCTCTGCAGACATTCTAAATCAGGCTTCATGAGGCTCTGAGCAACCTGATCTAGTTTTAAAAGTCCCTGTGCACTGCATTGATGGCTAGACTACATGACCTTTAAAGGTTCCTTCCAACTCCACACATTCTATGATTCTGTGATTCTATGACTCTATTATATATATACACACACACAAAAAAAACCAAAACCTGTTATAACATGCAAGAGAACTGAAGACTTAAGAAGAGGAACATTTTTTCTTCTCTGATTGTTATCAAGAAATCTTCAACAAAATTAATCTTACTTTTGTCTCCCAGAGGTTTCTTTGAATTAAATGTCTGCCAGACATCTCCATTAAATGGCTAATAGTCTTATTAGGGAAAATAAGTGAGTGTGAGAGCTGAGGAGAATTTTTGCTCTCTTCTTGATGAGGCAGGCTGGGTTTGGTGTGTGTCTGTAGTGGCAAGTGGGAGCAGCACTATCTCTAAGGCTTTGGTGAAGTTTTCAAATTAATGCTGCAACTGCTATGGAAATTTTCCTGGTTGACGTTGGGTTTGATCTTAGACATTTTGAAATTGAGAGTCACTGCCCCGGGAGTAGCCACGAAATATAGAGGCATGCTCCTATGTTCAAAAATTATTTTGCTGACTTTTTAGAGTTGAAATAGTGACTGCTGAAGATTCTTATTTTTTACTGAATCACTAAATTTTCCCCAGATTTTCAATATAACACTAGACTTGTTTTTTTAGCCTTGGATAGATTGAAACAGTTAAGCTTGTTAGAAGTAGATGCTGGTCCAGATGGAATTGAAACCAGATTTCTGAGGCAATGAGTCTAAAGTAACAAATTATGGACACATTTCATTACTTCCAATGCAGTCTAAAATATTGGACAAATAAGTAATATAAATTCACAGCTTAGATAGCTTTTGGAACAAAGGAAGGCCACAAATTCTTTATGGTCAAACATGATATCTAATCACTCAAGTAACACCACTCTGCTTAAAACTGCAGATGTCATCTTTGGATTAGATTTTATACTATGGTTTTTTTGATGAGCAAAATTTGGATGATTTCTTTTGTTATATGAATTATCCTGTGTTACAATCTGTCATTTATTTTTGTGGGGTGGAAATCAGCCATACTTGTCTACTGGTTTAATTGTTATTTGAACAGAAAATTGTAATGTTGACAGATCAAAGTCTTCTCAAATCTAGAGTGAATTCCTTGGATACTCCAGAGATTCGTATCCACATTGAATCATATTATCTACAATTCTTGCAATAATCATTTGATGTCTGCCTATAAACACAGAACAGATGCAGATTCCCCCTTCTCTTAATGCCCTTATGGATCCAAAATCAGGAGAGGCTGGCTTAGCGTGCGGTCCGTTTACACGATTTTCTGTGTCCAGCAGATTTCACACTGCTTTATTAACCCATTCAAGAGTTGGCTCTATGTGAGACCAAAAACGATGAGAAATTCAGGGCATTACCTAGATGATACAGAACACCAGAACTTTGTTTTGTGGAATACATCTCTTTTTTTTTTTTTTTCATTGAATGAAGGGGCAGGCATCCAGGAGTCTGTGGTGAGATGTGTACTTGTCCAAATTACGACAAATTTCATTTCTATGTGGACTGCTTGACTGAAGGTTTGGTTGGAATCAGGCCAGAGGTAAAAGCAAAAGGGGGTATGGGGCAAGAAAGACCTTGCACCATCTGCAAGCAGAAAGGATTCCTGCTACTTTCCATAGTTTTAAATGTCACCTAGAGAGATTCAGGATGTGAAGTAGGAAGCTGACTGCACCTTTATGGATTGCACAAACTTCAGTTGCTTTCAAGTCATGTATTGTTTTTGATGGGGCTTGAGGAAAATAGTGTTTTTCCTTTGGATGTTACTGAAAAAGATAAACACAAAAAATTACTCAATTTTCCCATGAAATTCTGTTCAAGACACTTGATCAGAGAAAGGAATACTTCCTCTGGTCAGCCTGTCTCTTCTATCTTTATACAATTGTGCTTCTAGTAGGTTTGGATCAGTAACTAGCCTTGAATCACAGAGACATGAAATTAGGAATACACTTTCAGGCACTTAATTATGCCCTTATATTACCTAAAATATAGAGGAGGGGGGCAGGAAATGCAATTTTTTTTTCCCACAATTTTTTTCAGAAACCAAATAATTGTTGTCTTTTATTTATATTTAATTGTTGATTTCCTCAGTGGAATTTGGGGGTGGAAAGAGAGGATTCAATAAAAGAGCGGAGTTCTTCCACCATAATACCAAAATATGTGGATCTTTCATTGGGAACCCAAACGCTGCATTCTGAGGTTTTCAGTGAAACCACAAATATTTCTAAAATTAAATAACTCTGCCCTGAACATTTCTGTTTAGTAGTAAATCTTCTTTTGGAGAACTAGACCAGCATGTTTTTGATGTTTGGTTGTAGTAGAAAGAATTTTAAGTCCAAATTTTTAAAACGTCTTGGTTAATCACATCTTTCTCTCTTTTTTTAGGCTTGGAAACATTAGAAACCAAATCTAGGGTAAGTGTGAGATATATTAATCCTTTGTAAGGTAATGTACTCCAGAATATCATAGAAATGTTGTACATACCTGGCCAAGCCCTGTGAAGTGCGAAAATATAAATAGCCTCAAAAGAAGTACTTTGGAGAAAGTTAATCAAAGCAGGCTACTAATGGTGCAGGTGTTATCAACCAAACAAAAAAAAAAGTTAGCGACCACAGCAATGAATAATGGATAAGATAAAACATTCTTGATACAAAACTTGGTACAAAGCTAAATTTGACCCTGAAAAATACCCATGGATTCTGCAGCCATAGTTATCTTTTCATAGAAATTATTTGCAATAGAAATTACTAGAGATGGAAAGGGTAACATGTAAGTTTCAGCTGTGGCATATGAATCCATTTCTGGTTTATGTGATACTTCATATATATATGCTGAGTATTGCCAAACCAGTAGACATTCAGTTCAGAAAAGCTTGATTCTCCACCCCCACCCCCCCTTTTTTTTTTTTTTTCTATAAGTAATAAGCTGCTAACAAAATATTAAAAGGAAAATGCAGCCTGATACAACAAAAGAGAATTCTGCTGGTGTAAGTTCTGACACTCAGGAATTAGAGAAAGGTACTTGCTATTGTTTCATTTTATCCTATTTGAAAGAAAATAATTTTGCAGAGTCAAGACTAAAAATTAAGGCTATTCTGCTAAAGGATGAAATGGTTAGAAATAATTTCATTTAGAATTGTTTCCCACCGTCTCCTGAGAGTTTGTGTATGCTGTCACATAGGGTTTTTGTATTCAGACATGCATGGGAAATACATTTGTCTGCAGGAGACCACTGCCCAAATAAGGTATTACTTATTGTAGGCCACCCACAACAACCCCACATTGAAGTAACTCTTCACCACCAGTCATGATTCAGTTAACCTTTGATTAAACACAGGAATTTAAGCTATGGAAAGGTCTGAAACCTGACACAATCCTCTGACACTTTGGTGTCTGTCATTAAAGATAATCCTGCGTTAGGTGCTGATTTCTGAAAATAGAATTAAACTACTTTGGTTTTCAATCTTAACCCTTCCATATTACAAATATGTCCTGCTGTGTCAGGAGACTTCCTGAATTACTGCTTCTCCTTTCAAGTCCTTTTGTTTGTGAAGGAGCTTTGGGGGGAGCAGAGGAGCTGGCGAACACAAACTGGGCAGCCCTGTCACCAGCAAATAAAGTGACTGTCCAGGTCATAATGGTTGGTGGACTGAAAAAAAAACCAGGACTTCAAAGCCTGGTTGTGCCTCATTCTTCCTTTACTTTTTCACAAGTCATACAGAGTGAGAGATCACGTCAGAAAGACAATACGTTGCTTGTTGGTTTTTTTTAAAGAATATTTTCTTGGTCTGAGCATCATCAATGCCATGCTGCTGTTTTTAACTTCCTCTCTGTGGACACCACGCTCTGTCTTTTGCTGCAGTTTCTGGTAGCTAAGACATCCCTGTGAAGGAAGCCCTGGGATGACCTGAGATGTTCACACTGTCAGATGTACTTTTACTCCATTTTAACTACTACATTTTTTCCAGTCTTCCTCAGCTCTGTTTATCCTAGTTACTAAGAAACTCTCAGCAGTAATCTCCTATTATTTCCTCAGCCTGATATCCTTTGCCTTTGTGCAACATTAAATAGTGGCAAAGAGTGACGTGGTTTAATTTTGCAGGTATTGTCTCTCACCTGGATCTACAAAAAAAAAAAAAAAAAAGAAATCAGAAGAGCACAACTCGGCAGCAGATTTCCACTGGATCATAACGTGTGGGGACCCGAAGTTCATAACCTGTAAAACATGAAAAAAACTCTGGATTTATACAATTTTTGAGAGATTTCCAATCAGTTTTTTTGGTAGGTCATGTACTGCAGCTAAATGAGCAGGGTCCTGGCTGAGAATAGCCCAGACACTTGCTGTCCTGCAGAGATGGCTTTTACATCCCTAATCACCAGCAATGTTACTGGGAATTGGGGCATCACCCACGAAGGGGCTGAGCTTGGAAGTTTGGCAACAGTCCAAACTAAGCAAAGCAAACCCTAGCCGACAGCAGAAAACTTCTCTTGAAGCCAAACATGAACACTAACTAGACTCCACAGGTGACAGAACCCTCCCCAGCCCTCTTCAAGCCACCCCAATGTCCCTGCATGCTGCAGTCCCCACCAGTCTTTCAAAGCCGCTGGCAAAGTTTCATCACTTCTAGATAGGAAACTTTTCCTTTTTCTTTTTTTGGCTGCAGAAGCTTGTCAATCTGCCTTGTCAGCCTGTACTCTCTTTGTGATACACACATCATATTCCTATCCCCTAACTATTCACAGTAGACTGAAAAAGGGAAAGAAGAATCTTTGTACTGTTTTCTTTAACTCCATTATGAATGGGCATAGAATCCATGAAGAACACCTTGGTTCTTGACAAATCTTCAAGTGGCACCTCCTTGACTTTGTCCCTGGGGGCTGCAGAATCACAGAATCATAGAATGTTAGGGGTTGGAAGAGACCTCTGTAAATCATCGCATCCAACCCCCCTGCCAAAGCAGGACCATCCAGGTCAGGCCCCACAAGAATGTACCTGGGTGGGTTTTGAATGTCTTCAGTGAAGGAGACTCCACAACCTCTCTGGGCAGCCTGTTCCAGTGCTCTGTCACTCTCACAGTAAAGTTTCTCCTCATGTTGAAGAAGAATGGGACACAATGCTCCATATGTGATCTCATTAGGGCAGAGTAGAAGGGGAGGAGAAATTCCCTTGACCTTTTACTTGTTAAACCCTGCTTCTTTCCTTAACAATACTAAACTCTAACATGTCATAGTCACTGCAGCCAAGACTGTGCCCAACCTTAACATCAGCGACCAGACCTTCTTTATTTGTTAATACAAGGTCCAGCATCGTACTTTTGCATTGGTTATGTCTGGCTGTGTAATCTTTCCAACTAATACCAGCGTGATTGAAGTTACCGGTGAGCAACAGGACATGTGATCTTGAGACCACTTCCAGATGCCTGTAGGAGGCCTTGTCAACAACTTCTTCTTGGCTTGGTGGTCTGTAGCACATGCCCACAACAGTATCAGCTATGTTTGCATGTCTCTTACCTCTTTCCATACGCTTTCAACACTTTGATTGTCTCCCCCTGGGTTAAGGTCAATGCATTGCAGTAGTAGTGCAGCTGCAGTTTCCTAAAATTAAAACCCATCTTGCATGTCTCTCTCTAGTTGAATTTCTGGTTCCTCTGCACGTGTCATATGAAGAAACGATCAACAAGTTTCAAAATTGTTAGTTGCAACAAGGCTGTTGAAAGTTTCAGTATGAATGGAGTTGTTTCAGGGTCTTGCCCACACTAACATTTTTAAAGTATTTCCACAAGTACTTTCTAGAAAGAAAAGAAAACAAAACAAAACAAAAACCTAAGGAAGCTTTAGCTTAAGGCTGGTCAATGCAAACAAGGAAAGATGGCAAGGGTCAAAAAGACTCCCTCAAGAATGTGGCCTTTACAGAAGGAGGAAGATGAAATCTGAACCTTGTCAGTGAAGCTCATTTCACAGGACTGAAGAGGACACTGCATTTTGGCAGGTTCTTGCTGGCTGAGTCTTAGTGTTGTTTATTGTGCAATCTTTGTTTCTGATAAAAATGTGCAGAGCACTAACTGTAGATAAATACTTTGGGATGCATAGAGTAGCCTGATATTTCCTGGTGAAATAAGAAGTTTATCTCACACGACACTAATCTTGTAATTTGCTCGGTGAGTACTAAAAATTTCTCTTACAAATTAGATTTGTTTGATAATACATTCAGTGTTTTGACATACTTAGTATGTTGCTATTCATGTTCATTCCTAGATAACAGTTTATCATGGTGATTTGCAGAAGCCAGCAGGAGAGACAGACAGATCCACATATAAATAGAGTTTCTCCATGTTCTCATTGATGATGAAGGAACCCACTGGACCCCAAAATCCTTGTTTTTCCTGTCTTGCTATTGTGTGTAAAAGCCTCATTGAGTGTTGTTTCTAACAAAGAGAATAGTAAAGAAATAATGCCATCTAGCCTTTCCTGACTTAATTTTTGTGGAAAAAGTAGAATGATTTGTTTTATTAATTTACATTATATTCCAGATTGAAGGCCACAAATTCAGGATCCGTTTTGATAGACACTTAACCTGTCCCAGAGTTCTAGGAGATAAAGACATCAAGACAAAGTGTTAAAGCCTGCAGAAAAGGTATGGTCAGGAGTATAATTCAATCCCTATTGAAGCAGCTGGAATGTCCATGCCATCACAAATATTAATATTTCAAAAGGCTTTACACTGACATTATTATGTATCTTCCCTTGCCTTTAGTAGAGGTAGGATTGCTGTGCATGAGGACACAATTTTGTCTCATTTACTAGATGTGACATGCTCTGAAAGTACTGGCTGTTGGATGTGTTCTTAAAAGTGCAGACAATTGAAAAATATCCCATTAAAGAAATCTATGGCATTAAGTACAATGTTGAGTTGTCCACAACAGGGTGACTATAACTTTTTATAAGTCAATGGACTGGCTTGTAGAACCACATCCTCAAAATATTTCAGTGTCTAATTCTTAAGTGGAAATATCTAACTAGACACAAGCTTGTGAAATAATGATGCTGATTTGGGCTCCTTCAGATATACATTAGTGATCCGGAGAAAGACTGTTTGAATTAATGTGGGATGTGGTGCCTGAGCTCCTTCATGACAAAAGCTTCATCGGACCTAATTAAGACAAAGAGGAAGGACATTAGACCCATTTTCACCACAGTTTCCTGGTTGTGTGCAGAGCAGATGAGATGTAAATGACAGCTGCATGGCAATGAAAAATGGTCTTTCAGCCATTAAACCTCCATTCAAAACGCCGCTTTTTCTCTATATGCCTGTATTTCTTTCAGCTCAGACTGAACCCTCCACTGCACGTGTAACACCTTTTCAGCTCCTCCATGCTGCACCACAGGCACCATCTGAACCTGGGTGTGGAGCCAGAGCACCTCCTGAGCAGCTGTGAACAAAACAGTGTTAGTCATGCTGGTGGCCCATGGGTAACCAAATCACTTCTGGCTTTGTTCATCTGCATTCAGTTTGATTTGTTCAGAGCTGCTAAGTTCAGAGCTTTTGAAACTCAAAATGAACAAAAGGGCACAAACCACAGGATTTCTGCAGCTTTCTAAATATTGATTCACTTCTGTTTTCTGTAAGAAAATGACATGGAGTTCTACTAATATCTAGGGTTATCTGTGGCCTTTTGACCTGTGGATCATAACACAGTGCAAGTCTGGTTTGAACACTGGAAAGTGAAAGGTCAGAGAAAAAAGATAGGTTATGTATGGCAACAGGATTAGCGTTTTGGGCTGCTCTGAAGATATTAATTTAAACCATCTTATGGTCAATAACACTCAGGTGAGCTTAAGAGAAAAAAAAGGAATTATTGAACTCCTGAAAAGACTCAGTGTTTTCTGCATTGCTAAAAAGATTCCAGAGTAAATTAAGGTACTAAAATGGGCTCATTAGATGGGGAGTTAAAAATATAAAATGATGAGGATATATATTTATTTTCTGAATAATTGTTGCTCAAGTGTCAAGAACCCTACTGCAATGTGATTTGTGGACCATGTGATAAAACCAATGTGTGAGAGAGTAATTAAAGACTTTCAGGATAATGCACTATGCATAAACTTCCTAAATTTAGGTTGGAAAAACAAACTGAATTCTTACATTTACAAATGCTGAGCATTTGTCTTGAAGATTATTTTAATGTGATTTAAAAAAAAAACACCAAAAAACCCACTTCAGTTCATTTCCAATCTCAAAGTATAGCTTTCTTTGCCTCTTTTTTTAGGTCTCCTGATATATGTTCCCTATACATACCTGTGGTCTAGTAAAATTGTAATAAGTGCAGTATAATATTCTAGAATGGTTTTGTGTGATTCCCCTTTCTCCATCACTTATGGTTTTTGGAGCAACTTTTTGCTCTCTAAATAACATTATTTTCCGTGGGGAAGGTCTACACTGCTATAAAACCAATGTATTTTTTAACCATTTGGGATAAACTGAAATCAGTGGTAGTTCAGTACTTTTAAAACTTAAAACACATACCTCAATATAGACTTGACTTTGATCACCCATGTTGGATGTCCTAACCATTTTTGTTAGTCCCTTCAGTTTCCTTTCTTTTAGATCTTTCATTGTATGCTCAGTTGATTGTGGTGATGAACTGATCTTTGGAAAAGATTCTTTTTGAACCATAGATGGCAGCAGACAGCAGAAACTTCAGACGTAAGGGCTCCTTTGCATGGATTGCTTTGTTGTAGGATGATTTTCTCCCCACATCCAGTGGCTATTTAAACTATATGTTTTAAATATTTTTATTATAATTAGTTTTACTGAAAGTATATTTATTTTATTTTTTTTCTCTGAGTACTTACCTGTGTAAAATATTAACCTGAACAGGATAGTCACTTTATAAATCTCCTTCCATTTCCTGCATTATCCATTGACTTGCAGTAGTATTATTTAATCTATTTTAGGTTAGAATAAGATGAGGCGGTTTTTCTGATGTAGTCTTTGGGCTGTGGGGCAGCTCACTGTGCTGGTGTCAAGTCATATTTTCACAAGTCACATAAAGAAAAAGAAGCAGTGACAGAGCTGACCAGGCAGTTTAAAGCCCTGCACCTTCACTCCACAGGAGCTGCTTTGCTGTGTGCACAGCCTGGGTGTGTGTAAATGACCTTGTAAGACAAAGCCATCACGGTGGGCTGTGCTTCTCTCCACTCTTGGGACAGGGAGCTATTCCAGGAGAAATGTGTAGGAGGGAAAAAAAGCATCTTTGATGACTCCCCTGGTGCCTGGACTTAGGGCACAGAATGCCCTGTTGTGGCGTTCAGCCAGAAATACTTGGGCAGCTGCTGGTCAGTACACAGGGATAGGCCAGGATTTATAGGACCCAGAACTTGCCCTGCTGTTGCTCTAAGGAGTTCCAGATTTCCTGGAAGGACTGAACAAAATCCCTCAAAAAAGACGGTATTGGTGCCTGGCAGTGTGATACTAACTCCACATGAAGGCAGAACAGAAGACTGGAGACAAGAACCACTGCATGAGTCCAGAAGGATGATGTTGCCTAGGGGATTTACAGAACAAACAGCACTAAGTGAAACTATCAAAGAGAGATTAAATACTCACCTCTGGTAGATGGAAGATAAACTCCAAAGCAGAAGCTATTAAATTTTAAAAAGAGATAAAAGTTTCTTCAAAAGAAGAAGAGTAAAAATATATCCAGGAGTTCTGCTCCATTACTCAAAAGCAAACAAACCAGTGGTTTAACAATGTAGCTGAATGAGATCAGATCTGAGATTTGTAGTTTCCTTTAGAGCAGACAATGATTCTAAATATAAGCATGAGAGGGCTGCAAAAAGATGGAGATCTGTATCTTTTAGGGGAAGAATAAATATTATCCAAAGCTGATTTATCTGCTGGTGGATTCTTGTCTCATGCTAAAAGCATGAGCTGTTTCTCAGGAAGCATGTTACCAAAATTCTTCTAAGAGGAGGCTGCTGCTTAAGTAATGCTTTAGATTTTACCAGATGTCAACCTATCTCAGTTGCATTGTAAATATTAAATAAAAGCAGAAAGTAAAATGATGACACTGTTCTTTTATGTTTTGGAAAATTTCGGTTACTAATTCTCCTCTAATAAATATATTATTCCTCTGTCTAATTCTTCATTTTCCTCATCTACCTGTGCTTCCATCTTTGTCAGTTCTCCAGACTCTTTTTGTCAGACTGACTTCCTTCCTTTGCTGGCCTTGCCTTCAGCTTCCCAATCTTATTCCTTTGCATTAATTTGTATTATCTGGCCTTTTTCTCACTCTTGCTCAAATCTTTCTTGCCCATCCCAAGTGTATCAAAATTCTCCAATTTTCCTCTTCATTCTTTCAGAGTTTTCCCCCATCGTCTTCCTACTGGGCTGAAACAGATGCCTATCAATTACTCTTCTGGATTCCTAGGGCTGACCTAGCAAAGCATCCATCTTCTGTTTAAGTAGAAGGAACGTCCTCTGCATGCATGTGTGTCTATTTTTACCCCTGGGTCCTTGCAGAACAAATGGCTGTCAAGAAAGACGCCTTCCCTGTGTTTTGTGGAGGACTCTGCTCTCCCCATAGGTGACTGTTTTGTGAACACAACCAGCTGCAGGTCTTCAGTCTTCTGTTAGACTTGCTGCTTGCCCTCTTTTGACTACTTCCAGGCAGCAGAAGGAAAGCACTGGCAGCAGTTTAAAAAGAGGCACCAGGGGCACTGTTAAAGTGAGAGAAAGGTGAGAAGCATAACGAGGAAAAAAATAATAGATGTTAGCTCTTTAGGGTTCAAGATTCTTTTTATCAAAACACAGGACTGATGCCTAGGCCTTCATGTACTTTAATGTATCACAATTTGGGGGGGCAGGGGATGTAATATTTGCAGAATATATCCATTCTTTAATGTTCTTCAATTTAACTCACTGGATCAGAAAACTGCACAGACCATTTATAAGGAGAATAAGGTCTGTTTCCAACAGAAGTTTTAGCGAGAGGAATAATAAACGTTCTAATTTCACAAGATTTTGGGTGGACATGTGTTCTATTTCATTATCAGTCACAAAAAAATCACACAATAGAATACAACATTTTCTAAAGCAACTTTTCCAGTGTTAAAGGACTTATTACAGAGCTGTCTTAAGGTAACCATATGCAGCATGTCTTCTCAAAGATCCATATTAAATCCATATTAAATTTCCCCTGTACAAAAAATGTAAGAAGTACACTAAAAAACACATGCCCCAAAGTATACAAAAGATAACAAGACCAATAGATTCCTGCTCATATGAGCAGGAGTGAGGAAGTGGGTGGTTCAGACACTGCTGGAGGTGAAGGGAGCTCCTACACAGTGTGACCGATGTGACGAAGGAAATACAGACCTGCTGTTTCTCAAAAGTAATCCCTTCCCTTCAACTCTTCCCTATCTGTCTTTTCCCTCTCTTCATTACAGTCCCCTACCCCTGTCTTCTGTCTTTCCTGCTCTTGCTCCCCTGCCTTCCACACGCTATTCCTAATCCTACCTTCTTGCTGGCATTTGCACTTTTCATGTATTTAATTTGTCATGCTTTCTGGATTTTCTATTTATTTTATTTTTTTTTAACTAAGATTACAGTTCCTCTTGATAAAATTTTAAAAAGTTCATCTTGATTGGCTGTGTCAAGCTTTCTTCAGTCATCTAGATATGTATGTGTGTTTGTGTGCACCCATGTGTGTGTGTGACACCACAGGTCAGTCAGGCAACACTGGCAGCATCAGCTGTATTCAGGGGTTGCTGCCTCTCTTCTCCAGCTGTCCAGCTGGCATAAAAGCTGACAGGTAGGAATGCCTCCTGGCACAGCTGCAGCACAGTCTGCTTGTAAATTAAGCTTGATCCTACCTAAAGAGTTAAGGTCTTCTTGTGATTGCTGTTTCAGTTTTGTTCTTCCCAAAGGAGAAGTGAGTGCTATGCCAATCCCAAATGAGGTTGAGGCATGGTCAGAGCTGTGGTCTGAGCTGCAGGTCTGCAATGAAAAAAGCTGTTATTATAGCTGGAGGGGCTTTTTAGCAAACTTTCTCTTGGGAACTTGTTGTACAGATGATCATAAACACAGATGACTTGTCTACTTGATAGGGAATATTGGATGCTAGGTAGAATTAGAAAGTGTGCATTTCAATTACATCTCCAGCCTCAGAAGATATTAAAAATTAAGGACCCATATGCTAGGGAAAACACATATACTGATTTGTGAAAACTTTGTGCATCCTTCTTTTATAAAACTGGAAGAAATTTATCTGTGAAGGCTAAATAGCAAGGTTACTATTATCACTGAGTAAAATATTTTTTAAAGAAAGGGACATTTTAACACAAATCAAATCCAGAAAGATGGCTTTTACTAATTGCAGCTCTTCAATTCATGCAGTATGTACGTGTTCAACTGAAGGAGCAAAATGTGCTTTTATGTATTCAGCTCTTCATGGCTTTAGTGCCGATTTTAAAAGCTAGGTTGGTCTGAATGAACACAAGGAACAAGTCCAATTAAACAAAAAATTCTGAGAAAATGAGGATAGAGTGAATACAAAGAGATGCTAAAACTGATTCCTGTAGTGTTAGAAGGCATACAGACAGAGCAAGAGTCATTTCTGGCTAAGAGATCCATAGAGATTTATCACTGCTATGCAACGTGATCAAACAGATCATAGAACAGTGTAAGCTAAGACAAATAAGCATCACACTCCAATTTGTCTCTTTGCCTGTGGAATTCAAAAACCTTTTATTTACAGATTGACAGAGAGTTGCATGATTTGAACTTAGAACGAGAAATATAATATTATTTTAATCAATAAAATTTAATAAAAAATTCTGAAATATAGATTTTAAAGATTAGAAACATTAATTTTTTGACAAACTCTAATTAGACTCCCTTCCTAGGCTTTGTCTAAATTTATTAATATTTCTTGCAAAGAGAGATAGTGGCTTGTAAAATGTTGTTAAGCTGTCACAGGAAGGTACTTAAAGTAAAGCAAATATGGACTCTGCAGTTTTAAAAAATGTTTTATTATAAAGAATAGGAAACAAAATCCACATTTTTTCAAACCCAGATAAATAAACAGTAAATATCATGCTTTTGATTTTAAATGTGTTTTGCCTTTTGCAATAGCATCTGCAAAAATGACATTCCTAACTTGGAGACCTGAACAAATATATCTTTTGAGAATATGGAGGAAGACAGACCACATATTTTGGATATAAATGAAGACTGTTTTAAAAACCTGCTGGAAACTGAGACAAAACAGCTCTGTAAAGAAATTGCTGAGTAAGGAGTAGTTTGGTAACTTATTCAGCAGAAAATGGAAATTTAACCCTTCGGCAAGTCTATTTCAAATATATATAAAAATATATACAAATACACAAAAAAAAGATCTTCCCACTTAAAACCAAACAAACATCAAATGGTAAAAAAAATAGAGAACACTGTGGGGCCTTGTGACCTTTAAGAAGAAGTGTTTTGAAAATCCAAGCAATTTTTTTCTTTTTTTTTCTATTCCATAAAAATAAACTGCTGAAGGAAAAAAAAACAAACCAAAAGCCAACAAAACAAAACAAATATCAGGAAAAAAAAGCACTTATCCTACTACCATAATTTAAAAAAAGAACCAGATCTTTGCTGTGCCTGTTCTCAGAAACAGTTTAATGAATGAAACAAAGCAAGAAACAGACAAGCAAAAAACTCACCACATTCAGATTTTGCATATCATGTTGGTCCCAATTCAATAATCAGTCTTACCTTTGATTTCAGTGGGATCAAGGTAAACTTTTTTCTTTTATATATAGAAGTAGAATGACTGAAAGTTACTCCCCCAAATGGACTTTATTCATATGACTAAATCTCAGGAGGCTTTAAAATAGCAAGATTTGGGTTCCTACTGCAACTTCATGGGCCACCCAGCTACTTTTGATGCTTTTTATTATAGGAACTTCATCTTTTCTGGAAATTAAATTGTGCATCTTGCCCCACATTTCTGCAATATTTTAATATAACAAAATTACTTGCTAGCAACCTATAAGCAGCCTTCTAAAGTTCTTTCAATATTTATATAATTTTGAGGCTTTGCACCCTTTGAGTAGGGTGTCAGCTGCCTGTACAAATTAAATGACCATTACACAAAATATAAACATGTTATTTACAAGTTCACAATACTTTATTTACTATACAGTTCTGATGAGTATTTTTTATAGTTGTAGTCTAAGTACTGTGTAGAACTGGCATGCTTCTGATATTCACAAACATGTAATTAAAAAGTAAAATAAAGATAGATTGCACGCGTGCAAGGATACCATAAAATGAATCCATTGCCTTAAGCTATGCATTTATGTAGTTTTTATATACCCTAACAGTTTGCATTCCTGTGTCCTTTTGATGGAAATATTCCATGCAAAATCCCATATTTTCTTTAGGATACTATTTCACATTCTTTAAACCTTCCATTAATTTTTCTAAATGACATTCAGACTGCTTTAGTGAAATAAGGGAAAAGCCTCGAAACACAACTACTTTTGTTATCACGCTATAAATCCTAGCTTAGGGATTACACCAATTATCTGATTTACCTCTACAGAGCAACTGAAGAACTTATGCTTATTACCCTTATCATTCTTCATACGTTTGACTCAGTTTATTTATGAGAAGTGTGTTCTTAAAGGATTTAATGAAAAATAATATTCGGACAATTATTTGACCCTTGGATTAACATAAATCCACCATCAATTCAAATTCAGTTCATTTAAGAAAAGCAATTTTTGGAGTGGTCACCTGAAGTGCTTTAAGATGATTTTTAACAAGGATGTCTCCATAATCCTTTTCCATGTGTATAATGTTGGCATTTCACTGCTGAATAACATTCAGTTCAGTAGATTATGGTTGATAAATTTCAGTTCTTGAAGTTCTAATGCTGCTGCTGAATAATCAAGTCTGGTTTTGCATGTCTTACTAAAAAACATTAAAACATAAAAGAAAAGAAAAAAATAAAAATAAAAAAGGGACATCCACTGACATGCACCAGATTCAGGCAGAATAACAAGATCCAGGTGCTCCTCTCTGTAAAATTATTGCAGCCACCTTCTTCTAAATCAAACCTCCCCCAGTCATCAAAATGTCGGATGACATTTGGAGAATTTTTGTTGGTTATGGAGTGACAGTGAAGAAACTTTGGCTCATCCCTCTGCATCGCTTCCAAGAAGCCCTTCACCTTTTATCTTCAGAATGTGATAGTGGTGCTGCTGAGAGCAGTGTTGTCCTGGTTTGTTCTGGGATTCATCCCTGAATGGCTTTAAAAGTCCAAGGGTCGAATCATCATGGTGGTGGCGCGTAAGGAGTAGCTGGGGCCTTTGAAGTAATGCCACTTGATGCCATTGAGCTTCCCATGGTTTTGTCCAGCTGTGTAAAACATCCCATTGAGATTGGAGGGGCCACAGGCATCAAACCACCACCCTGCAAACATTAAGACAAACAATCAAACTGCAAGTACACTAGGCTTTTTCTTTTGTTTTCTAGGTTTAGCTAATTACCAAACTCTGGTATTCTCAGGCTCATAAATACTCCTACTGTGGTGGTGGAAGAGTTATTTTCATGTTTTCCTTTTTCGTTCCCTTGTGCATTCTGTACCCAGTGGTGCTGGAGAATACACAGTTGTATTACAGAACTGGAAAAATGTTTAAGCTCTAACTCATGTTTTTCTATGCAGTATGAGAAGCAAGAACAAAGAACAAAGAAAAATATACTGCTTTACATATTCAGGCAGTATTACAGTTCACCTGTCTCATGTAAAGCTCATAAAAATACTGTAATTCATAAGTATTTTGCACATTTTTCACACTTTTTAATTATTTTGAGGATAAGCACGATTTAAGTGTATTCACTGGTTCTTTTCTGTGGCTTTGTGATTAATCCATTGTTCAGAGCATTTGCTTTTGGTCTCAGGTTAGAAGTTCTAAGCAAACATGGGTTATGAGTATGGTGGTGCTGCCCTGATATAGTAATTACAATATTATAGTCATAGATAACAAGTATTCAGAATAGTGTACAAGGAGACAGGTAGGTAGTCTCTTTCTTTAAGACTTATGTTAAAACTATAAACAAGACTCAGAAAATTAATTAAATTACTAAGTGAAGAGGACAATTATAACACTGTACAACACCTGCAGTCACAATACCCATGTGCATGGATAGACGATTTAGATTATTACCTGGGTGTGCATGCATTTAGATGACAGTATGGTCAACTTTAATCAAGCTATATTCATTGCACGCACAGTTTGGGCCAGAACAGTGACATTCAATCCTTAATCTTATTATTTTAAATGGGAAAACCTATATTAAAACTTGAGCCTCCTACTCTTGATCTTGAAACATGCCAAATGCTTTTGGGCCAGTAGTGTCAGGAGGGTCCATCTGACATTTGTTCATTTCTCTGCAAAGTCTCTGAGGAAGTTCACACCTGACACTTTGAAAACTGGCAAAAGTCCATTTAATTTTTATTTTTATTTTTTTTTTAAGGGGTTTCTAGGCACATGTCTACAGGTAGCAGAAAATTACTGGTTGCCTGATTATCACTAACTATAAAAAGGTATTAAAAATTCTATTGATAGATGAAAATGAATGTTAGAAACTCACTAACTGCCTTTGGGAGTGCCCTGCTAACATAGCACTAAAAATAAATCAGAAAGAAGAAATATTTAAGAAATACTTGTGAATATTACTAATGACAGAGGTTTTACTACCATTGGTATGACTGAATGTAGAAAATTAAAACTTACTAGAAGCATAGACTTGGTTAAAACTGTATGCAAAAAAAGTCATCTCACTTTTAGACTTCTGCTGTGAATATATGTATGTCTTTAACCAGTGGAGAAAATTGAATCAGTGGTGAAATACAGACAAATCTTCAGATGTGCTTTAAACTATTGCATTAAGATTAAATTAATCAGTCAAATCTCTTGTTTACATCCCCAAGGTCTTTCTTGTTAAGGTGAATTTTACATTGCCATGGGAGTTAGGAGTTTTAAGGAAAACTCCAAATAACAAGAAACTTGGCAACACTGAGATTACAGAACACAAAGCGACAAAGATAAACTAGGTGATTCTGTGATATGCTGACTCCACTGGAAGTGGTGAGAGCTTTGCTCTTGTATATCTTGATGGGAATGGAATTTTCTCCTCAATATCTTACAGAGTATCTGTGTAATACAACAGAAAGATGCTTAGTTCAGACTGGGGAAGACAGACTGAATCCCTAGACTGCAAAAAGGTAATATTCCCAAAGCAAAAATTATATTAACCTCAATGGCTAGGAGCTGCATTTGTCAGAAAGATTTGTGATGTGGTTAGTTGTGTTGTTTTGGTTTTTTTTCATAGTAAGACTTATAGGCTTTAAAAATCTTTATACAGGTCTAAAGCATCTTTCCATGTAATACAGTTGTACTGGACATTTGCCTTAATGTCTGAAGGCAAATAAGATCACAAAGATCAGTTGGTGGCTTTTGCTGGTTAAATGCCATTTTATTTTAAAAAGTTTTTCAGCCTGCACATCACAGCACTGTGATTTTCCCAGGACCCCCTTCACACAGTTTTTAAGGACTACCATAGTTACAACTAATCAGCTAGTGAGTGATTACTGAATCCTGCATTTGTCACTGTAGCCTGAAAGGCAGAATTTTAAGTTTTCAATGTGTTTCCCACTCTGACTTCTAGAAATTGAATTAGAATGTGAGAAGCTCCTTTTACACAATGTACTGTGTCCTAGTGAATCCTTCAATTTCCTTCCTTTTTATCTACCTATAATGAATGCATTGTATGAAAGTATTTTAAAAATATGCCTTACTACTACTGATACAATATAGAGCATGATTAACCTTCAGATCCAGTGCTTACTCTGTCCTTTGTATTCAGATCCATGCAATTCATGTTTCTAGTCTTGTAAAGTAATTTCTGAGATTTTGGATAATACTTAATGGGCTTTTTTCAGAAGTAACACTTCATAAGGAAATCTTGAGGGAAGAATTTATGCCAGATAAATTCTGGCAAACTTCTATTTTGATACAATTGACCTCCCTTTGATTACAATGTTATACCTAAGGGGGCAATTACCACAGAAAGAGAAAGCCATGCAGCTGATATTTTGCTGTAACAAGAGTATAATCTTGTAGAAACTTGAGACAAAGTTAAATGTAATCCTCATTTTTCAAAGAGGCAACTCAGATGCAGCTGGATTCTGTTCATGGTATTGGGATGAAGACATGGCATGGCTACCATTGCATCTTAAAGGAGCAGAAACAGATGTGTAAATGGCCTTTTTTGGGAGAAGGTTTTCAGTGGTGTCCTACACAATCTGTGTTAAAAATGGAATGAGTTGAAGAAACACAAATTTTTATAAAGCTTTTGTGAAGACCTGCTCAAATCTCTCATAATAGATTTCTTCTAAATAAATAATTTTTCTCTACTATACTCTTCATACTAGTGAGACTGCATGATTTTTTAAAAAGATATTTCCTAGTAAATTCCTAAAATGTTGGTTTTATTTTCTCTCTATGTTTCTTTTTTCAAGTGTGGGGTTTTTTTTTTCCTCCCTCTCCATATGGTTATTTCTCTCCATCCTTCCCTGCAGTTCTTTAAACGTTCTTCATTTCCCTTAGGGCCCCAGATTATCACAGAACTTCCTACTGTATGTCTCAGCATCAAAATATCCACATCTTTGAATGGATGCAAAGGAAATATTTTTTTTCAGATGACTTGTATATTGCAGCAAAGAGGAATGGAAGCAGTGACTTTCTTGGTAGCTATGATGAATTGGGAGAACCTAAACTAGAGGTTTCTGAAAGAGATATCTGCAGTGCTGCCATTGAAGAAAACACCAAATAAAACAGCTCCAGAGCCATGAGACTGTGTGACCCAAGGAAAGACTCCCAGTAAGTAGAGGTTGGCCTATTCCCTGAGGTTCACAGGATATTCCCCCCAAGAAGAAACTTGTTTATTTTTCACTGCAAGGCAATGTCTTTCCCAAATATATATCAAGTCTTCTCTGCATCGCAATAAGATTTTAACTTTTGGCAATTATATCCATGGGATATTTGAATAATGCATGAGAATAATGAAGAATGGGCATTATGAGAAATAATAATAGAAGCAGGATTTTAAAGTGACTAATGAAGTGTTTAAGAGCTTTTATTCAGAAAAACAGGTAGTTTCTTCAAGTTGTGATCATTAAGTCACTGCTTATTTGAACTGAGGGTAAGTTCAGTTTTCTGAGGTTAGCCCACCTCTTATACAAGCAGCACTATCATCTTTGTTTGCAATAAAAATCCATAGCTCATAAAGTGTATTGTGCAAACAAAAAATAATTTTTATAATACATTGATAAGGAGTTTGAAAGTTCAGCTATACAAATGAACATGTATCCCTACTCTAGACAGCTTCACTTCTGGAGCAGTTAAAGCATGTTTACACTTCGGGGACTCTTGTGCTTTGGTGTTTTATTAGTGTTGTTATTACCACTGGGATGTTGTTAAACTTCACATGAGCTCTTTTCTTTACATTCATGTATTCTGAATGTTGCAGTCTGCTTCAGTCATCTATAACCAGATAGCACAGACCCCCTTAAATGACATCTTTGGATGATGGATGATTGTCTATTGAGATAATTTCCGCTAATTCTTGCAAAAAAACTAATAAAGGAGCATTGCTCAAATGAGTTATGATACTGCAAGAAAATAAAGCCACAGCCATCTTTTATAACAGTTTTCTCAAATCACAAATGCAAATTTTCAATTATAGAACCTTCTTCGTCAAAAGCAACATAAAAACAGATTTTGTATGCCAAAGCTATCAGCTTTTCATTTTTAGCTTGTTGGATAAATTGTAATTAAACATGCATGCATGTAACATTCTTTGTTAGCAACCTAGTGCTCATTGATTCATGAGTGCACTGTAAATCTAGCGTGCTTTGGGAACTTGCTAATGATCACTCCAGTTTAAGAAGAAATTTACGTACTAAAATAATACATGTCTAACTCTGCACATTTGATTGAAGACATTTTCTTCACACATCTGCCTCTACTCTCTCTGAGTATACTGAATGCATCCAAACGCAGGAAGACCAATACAATCCATTCAATAAAATCCAAAGTATGTTTGAATGCTAAGTTTGAATGGTACTTTTTTATGGGTTTATGGGTGTTCTGGTTTGGTGTGGTGGGTTTTTTGGTTGTGGGGGAAGGGCACCAGGAGTGACTCAGGTAAGAAGCTGAGAAGGTTCCTCTGCTCCAAACCCAGCCAAGGAGACATGAGAGGGACAATAGATGCACCTTCAGGGATTAGCATACGAAAGAACAGATACACAAGTGAGCAGAGAGACGATTGAGGGAGAACTGTGCTGGAGAAGAGCTGTGCTGGGCAAAGAGAGCAGTACTGGTGGTTGGTGAGGAAGAAGGGGAAGAAGGTGCCCAAGCAGAAGTTTCCCTGTAACCCATGGCAAGATGGCAGCTGTCCCCCTGCACTCATGGAAGAACGTGGTGGAACATTCCCTGGGGGCACCAGGAGAGGTGAATTTAGCCAGTGGACTTGGATTTTGTGGCCAGAGGATTTGTTGCCAATGGACCCTTGATTGCGCAGCTTTGGAAGACCCCAGCGCCAGGGGAGTTTGTTCCCCAATGAGACTGTGACTCTGTGAGAAGCCCACACTGGAACAGCTCTGGACCTGGTGGGAAGGACTCATGAAGGAGAGGTTCATGGAGGACTCTCTCCTATGGGAGGGACCCCATGGGGAAGCAGGGAAGGACTGTAAGGAATCCTTCTTTCTGAGGAGGATGGCGCCGCAAGAACCACCAGCCTGTGAACTGACTCTAAACCCCATCCTCTGTCCCCCTGTGCTGCTGGGGAGGAGGGGGAGAAACTAGGAACAAAGTGGCCTGGGAAGAAGGCAGGGGTGGGGGTAACATATGCAAGCCCTGCTCTTTGTGTTGTCTGTGTTTGTGTTGTGTATGTTTGATAAGTGTGAAATTAAATTACTGTTTTTTCCCTCAGGTTGTGTCTGTTTTGTCCAGGACCTTAACTGGTGAAGAACCCCCCTTGTCCTTTGTCCTGACCCATGAGCTTTGTCCTCCTCGTGCCAAGAATAAGTGTGTGTGGGGGGGTAGTTGAGTGAGAGGCCATGGGGCTGTTCTCTTGTTGTCATGTTGAGTCCAAAACCACAATGGGATAAACGGATCCTATGAAAAGCCAATATTTCTAGCCCTCTGGGTTTTTAAATAAAATTTAATTATTTTAACAATGAAGCAATTAAGAAACATGTATAATGCAAAAATACTGAAAAAGTCTTCATTGTTCAAAATATATAATATATTTAATTATAAATTTAAATGTTTATTATATTCTGAACTTTAAAGAACTTAGATGGTAATATTTCGTCTGATTTTCCTTTGGTAACTTCTCAGCTAAAAGACTGGGTGCAGTTTTGGATGACATCTCAAGCTACATGTGGACCGACTGGATAGAGTCCAGAAGACTGAATATAAGATGAAAGATTTAGGGTTGTTTAGTGCAGAATTCAAAGGACAGATTGCCAAAAGTCTCAAATTCAAAAAAACGTGTTGAAAAAAGCAGCTTTTCAAAGGAACCCAAAGGAATTGCCAATTATTTTTTTTTAATTTTGTTTTTTTTTCTTACAGTAATGGAAGATAGAACAAAGTGGAACACTTCCATTATCATAGAAATAACTTAGTCAACAAGTAAAGATTTCTTATATTAAGTGTAGCTAAATTCAGTAACAGATTATATTATTAGAATGAATCTCTCACTACAAATCTTGAAGATGAAAAGAAAGACATAAATAAGTAGGCAGCAAAGAGTCTGCTTACAGTAAATGACCTCTGGAAGTAATTTCTGGACCTATGTTCTTTTATTTGTTCAAGCATTGGATTGATCAGACTACTACTTAGCAATTTGTACTTGACATTCTGAAGATTAAATCAGAATTTAGCTGTCAGGAAATAAGACAAAAAGGCATTAGCTTTTCATATCAACTGGAAAATTCAGCCCTTTGCATGAGAACCTTTTTAATTAAGTAAAAATAACATGAAAATGGTGACTATGATCTGACCTTCTAAATATATAATATTTTTCAAGTTAGTTACTTCTTGGTGTTCTTCTAATACTTGAATACCAGTGTTCATCCTTAACCCTGTTAAACACAGCAAAATAGTAATGATTTTGTTAAAAGTGCTCAGTAGTCATGTATCTAATTAAATATTTCTAGCATAAATCGAATGATATTTCAATCACTTTTTAACTACTTGGTGATTATATTTTTCTATCTAAATTTTAGGCAATATAAATGATACTCTGTGAATGGTGTTTTATAAATAACTTCTTTATAAAAGCAGGAGTATTCATAAAAAAAAACCTGATGCTTTCCTATGTAAGTAAATGTATATCCAGAGGTTCAAGCTGGATACTTCAAAGTGCTGAAGTTGCTGCTTTTGTAATCAATGTTTCAAACAAAATATAAGGGAAACTGTGCGGGCTTGGGGACTGTTGTTTTTTGTTGTTGTGAGGGTTTTTGGAGTTGTTTTGTTTTCTTTTTTCCTAGTTGGATAATGCATGGGCAGATTTTTCAGATTTCTATATTCTGCCAAGATCTTCCCTGCAAGTCAAGGCAAAAATTCCCCATAGCATTCTTGCCAGAGATTCATTAAATTCATTACTTGGAGAAAAAAACAAACAGTGAAACAAACAGCAATGAATGCACCACTGTTTGGGATTGTCATTGAGCAGTCTCGTACTTGATAGATGAGAAATCCATTGAGGTTTACTACATACATGGGAACTGTGTCTGACTTGGGAAGCCCCTGACACACAGAAAATGCTGGGAAAATACTCAGGGGAGATATAATTCATTTGCATCGTTCTTATGCCTCTACAGAGGCATCTGCTGAGACTGTGGCTGGATGGACCTCTGCTTCCAGTAAAATAAAAATGTTATTTCAGTAGTTCTATGCTGGTTCCATACTAGCAAGAGATCTAGAAAGTCTCCCTGTCACTTTGTCAAACTATTTTGGGGATCCAAAGCTTAGCATGTGAAGCAAGGTAAAAGACCTTGTGAACATCTCAGACTGCAGCCAATGCAAGACAAAGCAAATTCATTTAAAGACTCTTTTGCTATGGGCCAAGTTACCATAAGTCACTTTCCAGTCCTGAAAACAATTGCAAGAATTCCTGGAGCTCAGCTGACAGGTGGTATCCTGGCAGGATGCTCTAACTTTGTGTTTTGCCTCCAAATCTGATCCAGAGATGTTAAGTGCTCTTCTATTGGAATCTATCTGGCATGCCTTGAACATCTATTCAGGGTTTCATTCTCTTGAGTTTGTTACATTATAAACTCTTTCTTGCAAAAAGCTATGTAGGTAGCTCACTGAGATACTCTTCAGAAAAATGCTTGAAATTGCATTAGGATGTACCCTTTTATTCTTTTTACTGGCCTGAGATATTGTAGCAGTACTTGGCAGGTATTTTCAAGAGATATATATATATATATAATTTTTTATTTTTTTTATTTTTATTTTTTTTTACTATTCTGACAAATGTTTAGTTAAAATTAAAAACAAAAAAATTGTATTAAATATGCTTTTACTTCCCTTAAAGTAAAACAAGCATGTTTAGATTAAATTTTCCAAAGCGCAAGAAAGCAGCTGAACCACTGAACTACCATGAAAAGTTCACAGGGGCTAAGAGTCCAGCTCATGCTTCTACTTTTGAAGCCATTCCCTAAAATTGATGTTAATAGACTCAAGTAGAATATCATGGCTTTTAAAAGAACTAGAAATACACACAAAAAACTCTGTTGATGCTACTGTAATATTCTCCCAGTATGTAATTTCTTTCTCTGAGGAAAAAGGAGGAGAGAAAGGAGGAGAGAGAATGATAATTTTAATATAGACCAAATAAAACTGACAACTAGTAAGATCACAGGGAGAAAAGTGTTTTCCTTACATTTTCAGCCTTGACTATAACCACATCACAGACTTGAGCTTCAGCTTATCTCAGTCTTTATTTCTGACATAAATATATTCAGTTCACCTCATAGAGATAACAGGCTCACCCGAACTGTCAAGATAGCTAGAAACCTGCCAGTAGATTTCATATCAATCATCATTAAAGAGCTCTCTATAATGTTGCCAAAACTAACAGAGAGTCTGATATCTTTTTTGGGGGAAAAAAAAAAAAAAAAGAGAGGTTTTTCCAAAACCTGTTATCATTGCTACTCTTCTTATATTGTCTGTCTGTGGCACAAAACTGAAACTTCTCACTAAAAACATTTTGGTATTTAATTCAATTTCTGACATTTCTCAAGGAATGAGAAATTATTTTAAAGGAGCAAAACACAGCAGAGTGTTTGAGGAGAACTCTAGCAGGATTAAAGTATCTCTCGAAGAACCACAAATTTTTCAGTAACGTACAGTCTATCTCTAGTCTGTCTAGTACTAGTCTTTTGGACTAGACTCCTCTACCTCCAAAGTCTAGCAGCACCTCTTTTTACTCTGCAATGATCTGTTATATTTGTGGGTTTGTATCCTTTGGTAATTCTCCCCCTTCCTCCTTATTCCCTTTATTTGCTACGAGTATGTTCCAATGTGTGGTTTTCCTGTTGATTTACAGGAGTGCTGCAGCAAAATATATGTGAACCTTGTGGAAAGGTTGTTCAACAGCAGGCTGACCTTACTGGGGTACTGACCTACTGCAGAAGTCAAGGTAGGAAAATAAACAAAACCCTTAGCTCCCAGAATTTGCTGTCTGGGAGCGGAGGTATTTGCAGGCAGCTCAGATACACGAGTGAGTTTGCATTTCAGCATAGACACAACTCATATTTAGGAGCTTCTCGTTTTCCTCTAGTCTGCCCTGGAAGTAAGACACTCTAATTTAGAATGGTCTCTAAAGGGAAAGGTCAACAGCTTTCATTAAAATAAACTATTGACTGTTTGTGTATTATCTGTCTCCAGAAATTGAAAGGTCTGATCACCTGTCCACTGGAAAAAGTTTCCCATGCTGATTTTCAATAAGATAACACTAGAGGAATTTAGGAAATTTTGAAAAAACAGCTTAAAAACTTTCTCAGCTGGGTCCTTTCCACTCAGCAAAAGGGAGTGAGGAGATAGGTTGTGCATCTGATATAAAGTCTCAGTGATGGGAAAGAATCTTCTATTAGCAGATGATAGTTTTAGAGGTTCATATATGCCTGAATGTGGCCTGAGCTGGATTCAGAGTGCCAATAACCACAAATAATATCAGTTTAACAGTCTGATCCAAAATACAGAATAATTTATCTGCTATGGGATTTTTTCCAGGAAAGCTAGAAACCTCTGAGAGAGTCTATGAAGAAGATCAGATATAAAGATAAGGGCCTTTCTTGGTCTTTTACTCAATGAACCAAAGATTCCGTATTTAAGCTTTCTGCTTTCATGTGGTGCCACAGAGATAAAAATTAGCTTGCCTACATAGGGACTAAGAATAAGCATAATTTGCCAGAGAAAGTTCTCATTCTTGTGAAGAGATTTAGATGTCTGAATGGGCATATAATCTCAGATATTCCTCATCATTAGGGGGCAACAAATATCAGTTATATACACTATACTTGCTGACAGTCAGATTGACTTGGTGCTTAAAAGTATCCCAATGTAACTTCTCTGTGTTCTCCCTCACTCTGGCTCTTTTTTCTCACCTTCTGCAGCTCACTGAGAATACTGTTTTAAATCTTCCAGAACAGCTATATACCACAATTAGAACAGGGAGTTCCAGGTCTAATCTTTCAGAGGTGCATTAAATAGCTATTATATTAAGTCTATCCATGTATATAGATGTATTATGCTCATATAAGGCAGACAGCTGAATCATTATTATTATTTCAATAACAGAATCATACCCCTGCGTGAAATAGTTAATATGTTGCAAGCCCAGATTCTATTGTTTTTAAATTTATCTCCCATTATCTCTTCCCCTGAATTTTGTCTCTTCTTTTTTTTTGTTAATTCTCTGACTTCTCAAAAAGTTCTTTCCCCTTTCTTCATATCTAACTTACACTTTTTCCCTTGACATTTCTCCAACAGCTTCAGTGCGGAAGTAAACTCACTGCATCTCTGAATAATCCCTTTCCTGCTCATAGGAGACTTGAGCCATTAACACTAACACAATACACATACAGAAAAGAGTAGGAGTAATAATAATAATAAAAGAAATTTTCACTCAGTACTTACACATCCACAAATTAAACATTATCCGTGGCTGCTCTGGGCAAACTGAATAGATTCCTATCAATGTACCACATATTTTCAGAATTGTTATACTCACCTCCAGTCAACATAAGAGCACATTTACACATGCAGTTGTCATTGTCAGCATCTTTTGTACTGAATTCAGCACCATGTAAGATCAGACTGCTCTGTTTTCCAGCTGTTCCACTGTGACCTTTTAAATAAAGCCTGAAATTGCAAGAGAAAACAATCGGTGTCACCAGAAAGAAAAATAAGAGATCTCTTTTCACATCAGGTTTGCCTTGTATGAAGTTCACTCAGAAAATTCAGAACTGTCTTATGTTTTTAGCTCAAACTCTTTGTTGTTTCAGGTGTAAACTGGGGACATTCAAGGTTTTTCAATGTGTTTGTAGAAGTACATTGTCCCTGCCTCAGAGCAGAGCTGAGCACTGGAAAATGGAACAAAGTGGAATGAGTCAGGGAGAGAAAAGAGAATGAGGAGAGGTGGCCCAAGATCTGTAATATATTGATGGAAAAATTGAATATTTGAGTAGCTGGTCTCTTTACTGTGGCACAGAAACAGCACTCCCAGTTAACTGCAACCACATTATTAATGCCCAAGCTTGAAAGAGGATTTCAGCAGTTTCAGAATTTTTAATTCCACCAGTTAAAGCACAAGTCATCAGCCCAGTTCTGCCAAAGCTGTCTCTGAGTGATGAATGGAGAATAACTTAGAGTTCAAGCTAAAAAATCTTCATGATTTGCAATGCTAAATATCCCTTTTTTTAAGGAGTCTTGTCAACATGTTGAAAGCACAGCCATGAGCTATGAGCCTTAGCCCAGCTCCAGTCAGTCACAGAGCATTTGTGGTGCTCAGTGCTGTAATCTCCAGTCAAGCGTGCCAGCTACAGGGATGCTGAACCAAGCACCTCTGTACCTGCAAGGAAACATTGCTGGCCTGGACATGTTTGACCTGAGTTCACAACTGCAGAGTCATGCACAAGAAAATGCAGGAGAGGAAAGGAGAGGAGAGAATGAGTATGCTCCTGTTCTTTTTCATAAAACACTGCTGTTTAATCACACACACACACGTATATCTGCCATATATAGGAAGAGGAAGACAGAAGATCAGTGTTTACTGAAGAAATATGAAGCCATAATCCTTATATCCCAGTAGCCAGCCCTAGCCACTGGAGCAAGAGAGAGAGAAGAAGGAGCATCCCTCACCTGTCTCACTGAAGCTCCACAGGCAGGAATACATGAGTCACAGGGCTAATCAAGAGTATTATTTGGTATCTAGTGGGATAGACTTCTCCACTTAAGAGAAAGTAAGAAGCACAATTTCTGTTTCTTCTAGGTTTATTGAAGAGGGACAAGTATATCTTTTAAATCTCAAATGTAAGATGCATAAGGAGCCACAAGAGCAGAAGTAGGACTTGAATATGTAGAGATGTCTCCTTCCCTCTGAGGTTTACAGCTGTTAGTGCTATCCTAGAAAATGCCTTCCCAACTTCTCCCACAAACACAATGAGCAAGGAGAAAACTTATGAGTCAATTTTTGTTGTAAGTGCCTCTTAGATTGTTATATTTTTATTCAATTACTTTGGATGAATGAACAAGTAAATGCCTTTATCAGTGTCATTACTCCATTTTTTTAGATATAAGATAGCTACTTCACTACAAAGTCATCATAGTGTTAACACCAGGAGTAGACAACATCCCTAATCCATTCTAGCCTACACTTTATTAGTTAAGCCATTGGTGTTTTTCTGAGTTGAGGAAGAGTCTGTCCCTGAGAATGAGATTAAATAAAACCCTGTTCTCCCACAGAACTTTGGGTTTGGAGATCTACTTATGAGAGGGAGGAGAGGAACATACAGGCACCATGTGGCAGCTTTTGTTCATCAAGTGTATGACTGCTGACCTTTTTTTTTTTTTTTTTTTTTTTTTTTTTTTTTTTTTTTTTTTGTCTTATAGGCATCCACAAGTGGATATTAAATGCAAACAAACCCAATCTGATTAAACTTGTGATGGAAACTTGTTATCTTAAAGCCTCTTCTGGATATTGCAGTGAGGTTACTGAGCCCTCTTAAGCTGTGAAGGCACAGAACCAGCACTTGCCACTCCAGTGAATCTGAGATTCATACTTGCACACTGACTTAAACTTCATTTAATTTGCAGCAAAATTCTTCCTATGTGTCCTTTCTCCATCTTTAAAAATAAAGACAATAGTTGTTGAGTATGAGCATCTTAAAACAATTTTTTTTTAAGAAGATAATTACCAGGGCTATCCTTCCAAAGTAGTTAAAAAGCCTGCCTTCATTTGATTTTAAGGTTGCATATCACCTGCTGTGAGCCTGATTATTAAATACCTTTGGACTTATTCCTTACAGTAAATTTTATATATAGATAAATTCACATACACGCACATATAAAAATTCTTGGATTACATGTAAATATCATGGATAGTCAAGTCTCTTTGGATAGCACAACAGTGGATAAGGCAAAGTGTAAGCCTCAAAAAAAGATTATGAAAATTTTTAGAAAGTTAGCAAGGAACAACCTAGAAACAGGAATCCAGGAAGGTCATTGCATTATGGTCTTTTCCAATCAAAGTGGCAATTAGCCCATAATTGCTATATTACTCTATCAAAGGATGATTGTGTTGGACAAGATTACCCAAAGATCTGTCTTTACTCATGTTCATTTCTTTGTTCCATACAAATGAAAGGCTGGAATTGATCCCATGTTCATTCATTTGGACTTCTGCTTTGTTTTGCAAACTGTTTTTAATTTTTTTTGCAGAACAAAATAAACTTCCCTGAGGTTGTATTGGTAGGAAAAATTACTTTCTCACATGATATCTACAATCTGATTTTACATGACCATACATCCTCACTGTATCAGCAACACCAAAGCTCACAGACATCTCATAAATTCAGTATAAAAAGGAAATGCTGTTCACTTCAGTTGGAAACATAATGCTAGCCAGATCATTTTATTAACAATCAACACTATGAAGCCCACTTACCCCAAAAAATCCAAACCCTGTAATGTAAGAAAACAATAAAGGAGTTAATAATACTTGGAGTGCCATGTTTTCCCCAAAGAGACAGGGCATTCAGATTATTTACAAGCTCATACTCTTGCCCTGATATTTCATAAACATTCCACTCAGCACAGATTTACATCTTGCCAGTAATGTTTGACTTTCCTCAACACCATTTGTCTGTTAGGTCTCTAGTAACTTTAAGAGGATAAAGCTTAGCTTAGCTCTGCACTGGTAGGCTCACTGTTCTGTAGCAGTGTGCAGATGGTCCATAGGGTGAAACAATAACTGTCTTGCTCTGAGCTTTTCTCCCAGAATTGGTATTGTCCAACAGTTAGGAAGAAACTATATTGCAAAGTTTGCTCTATTTTAGGTAAAAATTAAGTCTCAATTGAAAAACCAAAATTGGTCCTAAAGCAGTCAGTTCTTCTCTTTCTGAGTTGCAGTTCAAGCCATATGGGTCTGAATTAACCTGACTGGAGACAGCAAATCTGCATAGCACTAGGGCAACCGAAGAGCCTGATAGCTCCCAGGCTATCTTGCCACTTAGACTTAAATATTTTTTAGTGTTCTCAGATTCAGTTTGGTTGGATTGACCCTTCAAAATAAATGTTGAATAACTACCTGGACATAATCTCCCTTCCTTAAAAATGGTTGTTATTCATGGTAGAGTTCCTCTTGGTTTTTGTTGAAGAAGACAGAAGTCAAGGGAGGTGACTCACCCCATCTACTCAACTCTTATGAGATCTGACCTGGAATACTGTGTCCACCTTGATATCTCTCTTGAATTAAGGTGCCCAAAACTGGACACAATACCCCAGGTGTGGCCTCACCAGGGCTGAGTACAGGGGGACAATCACCTCTCTACTTCTGCTGGTCACACTATTTCTAATACAAGCCAGGATGCCATTGGCTTTCTTGGCCACCTGGGCACACTGCTGCCTCATATTCAGCGGCTTGTCAATTAGAACCCCTAGGTCCTTTTCTGCCAGACACTTTCCAGCCACACTTCCCCAAGCCTGTAGCATTGCCTGTTCCAGGCTACTGAGTAGAAGACATCATAGTCAGTACTTTTGTCCTTCATATTTACATCTAGATTGGCTGGGCACCTATTTGCATCCTTTATCTATGTTCATAAACAAAGCTTCTTCTTAAAGATAATATACTTGGAGCCAAGCTTTTTTCAGTGATGTTCAGTGATAGGACAAGGGGCAATGGATGCAAACTGGAGCATAGGAGGTTCCATGTGAATATCAGGAAGAACTACTTTCCTGTGAGAGTGACAGAGCACTGGAACAGGCTGCCCAGAGAGGTTGGGGAGTCTCTTTTGCTGGAGACATTCAAAACCCACCTGGACAAGTTCCTGTGTGATGTGCTCTAGGTGACCCTTCTCTGGCAGAGGGGTTGGACTAGATGGTCTTTCAAGGTCCCTTCCAACCCCTAGGATTCTGTGATTCTGTGATACTTCTTAGGGAAAAATACTTAATTTAGGTTTTATGAGTGTAGTCCATACTCTTCTTATGAAAACAAACAAAATTATGCAAACCCAAATTTAGTCATTAATCAAGATTTATTAACTAACAAGAACTTAACACCTGATGTGGTAAATAATCAATAGAAGTAAATTAAAAGCCACTTCCAAAACAAGGAAAATACTTTGGAGAAATTAAAGAAACTAGATAGGGTGCAAGATGACAAAAACTTCTGTAGTCACCTCTACTCTCACAAAATTTAGAGCTGTTGTGCACCCGTTTATACAATTTGCAAGAACAATTCACCACATCTATCTCTGTCTGTCCTTGAAGGACTGGTATAAAGGTACCAAAAACAAAAAAGAGAAAGTCACAGTTGGTGCTGTACTGGAGAAAAACAATTTTAACCTTAAAAACCTAACAATAGTTGCTGTTAGACTGAATGTGAATTTATTCAAATAATGCAACAATCTTTCTTTTTTCTATATTAAATTTTGTAAAGAATTGACTGAAGAACAGGTATTCTGAGAAGGAATAGTTGAAAGACATTCAGGCTTACTGACAGAGAAATTTGTCCTACCATAGGCAAATGGTCTGTCATAGCACTGTATGCAGACAAATGGTGCTTTGTCACAGCTTACAAAAAATGTCTAAAAATATGTTTATTCTGGACAGTGAAAAAGCAAACATATGCTTCTGCTACTTGAAATACATGCTATAGAAGCCACAGAAGCCATCACTATGCAAGTGTGAGCTGTGCAGTTTGCAGCTGATGTCAGAAACATAGTGGTGATAGAGAGGAAACATAAGGCAACACTGACTTTTACTGCTAAGAGGGAGAGAAACATATTTAAAGTCTAATATCACAATGATGTGTTGAACAGAAATAATTCCCTCTAATCTCTCACCAAACACAGCACAGAAGATACACATTAATCTGATAATACCATTTTCTGTGAAAACAGTTTTTCAACACAATACTTATTAAAATGAAGTCAAGCACCACTTTGTGGGGTTTTTTTCTCATGAAAATCTGGAACAAAACTCTTCAGCTATTAGATTTATTACTTTTTTCTTAGTGAAAAGTTAAAATTTGTTACAGAAAAAAGAAAAGTTCTCTCTCTCACCAGCTACATAAGTGCTAAGACTTTCTGTTGTTACAGAAACTATCACTTTGTCCTGATTCATGGCTGTAAAATACATAAATGTTAATTTAGGAAGTATAGGGACTGTATTAATTTCAAACTTGAAATAACTGGAAATGATCAATGTTTTAGACATATATAAACACTGAATAAATACAGAAATGATAATGCAAACTCTTTTCATAGTATTGAAGATGGATGAACTTTGTAAAAAACAAAAGACAAAATTAGAACTTATCTGAGCAGGATACAGGCAAAGCCAAGATTCAAGAAATTTGGTTAACTTAATATGTAACTTAAAATGTAAAAATATTTTTCTCTCTACTCAGCTACACTTCCTGGATTTGGCTGGGGCCAACAGCAGAAAAGCCAAAATTGATTCTCAAGGGATTTTTCTGCACAGAAATGCAGGGACCTTCCAGAGAAACTCACATTTTTTGTTTCTAAGGTTTATGTAAGTAATCAGACCTTCTACTGCTTATCTTTACTGAATGGCTGAATCTTGTGATGTTTGTGTATTTTTATTTCAAGATCTGTTTTACAGCCATTGAAGCTAGTGGAAAAGTTCAGTGAACTTTAAATTGAAATTTTATTTATCTATGAATTAATGAATCCTATTTCAAAATCTGTAAAAGAGACCCACACAAGTCCAGTAAAATTTAAACTTAATAACTCTTCCAAAATATACATGAAATTCCAAAAGTCTCATAAATATGGCTTAATGAAATCCATGCAGATATAGTATAACAGTGGATTTCATACATCTGTGCTTTAGTTGTACTGTTGGCGACATTAATTATCCACTGTCATCCATATAGGTTGTACATTATCCTAATTAACTGTTTTAGATAAAACAGAAATGGAAAACTCCATGTATGATCATGCTGCTGGTGCTCGCTTTTACTCTGATGACTACTGTAGAGATAATAGCTTCTTGTTACCTCACAGTGTCATTGAAAAATATCATTTACAGGCCACAGTAAAATATTTATCGCACAGTTTACTTACTTGAAAGTAATTAATCATAAGTAACCATAAAAGTTATGAATATCACAGATAAACCTATGTTAAAAGTTTATATAATTCTTACTGAGGTATGTTGTTGCTTGGAAATTAATGTGCTTAAACATTACATAATGTGGTTTGGTGGGAGTGTTAGAGATTTCATTTGGGGGTTTTGGTTTGTTTGTTGTGGGGTTTTGTTGTTTTGGTTTTTTGTAGTTTTTTTCTGTGGTTTTTTTTTTTCATACAGCGTGCTGGAGTTATGGCTGAAATTAGTTTTATTGTGCTATAAGAAAGTTAAATACCACAAGTCCAACTCTACTGTTGAATTATGCTAATTAGAAGTTTGCTTTATTATATGCTATTTTTTATAATTCAAAGAAGAAATCTGTGAAGATGCTGTTAAAATCTGTAATTTCTTTTTTAATTTTCAGTGATGCAAGAGCAAATATAATTTAGTGTTTTGCTTTTTTTTTTTCCCCCAGTGTTTTCCTGAAGGCAGAATATCAGTAAAACCCATTTAAGGATGCATGTTATTAATTTATAAATACCCTTTTACAAAATAGAGTTTAGAAGCCTTGAAGCCACAACATTTTCAGAAAAAAAAATTAAATAAAAAAAAGTATTATCTGTGCACTCAGCAGTTATTGTCACTATTTTCACATGCAATGGAATAATAAACTATTCTGCCTATTACAAGACAACTCAGAGGCTTGTTCATACGCAAGATCTTTCTCTTTAGAAATCTATCTGACTGAAGAGGAAATTTTGATGTTCCATATATTATGTATGTATTGTTATTTTTAATGAACAAACATTGTAATTAACTTTCTAAATGGAGTTAATTTTTCATTTTGCTTGGATACTGGATTCTTACTGTTTCCTTAATTGTGAAGGTTCAATCAACTATTTGTACAGCTTAGCAGACAACTGCAGTCTGCCTGGATAAAGTTACTATCTAAAGGACTTCGACTACCTTTCAGAGCAGAACTTAATGTGATATTTTAATTTATATTAGACTCTTCCTTAATATCAGACTCTTTTTCTAAAGGTCCATGGTTATGCTAAAATCTCAGATCACAAATCAAGCAGTGAGACAACTAGCCCTTAAACAGGCCTGCTCTGCAGGAGAAACAGATCAAGTGTATCATATGTACCATAAACTATTCAGTTTGCTCGGAGAGCAAGTGGCAAGATTCAGATAAGAGAGAAGCAGAAAAATAAGAGCAAAGCACTGAGACAATTTCCTCAGATTCAGATTTGAGGCCTGTCCTGTTCAATATTTTTATAAATGATCTGGATGAGGGGATTGAAAGCTTCCTCAGTAAGTTTACAGACAGCACCAAATTGGGTGGAAGTCTTGATCTGCTTCAGGGTAGGAAGGCTCTATTTAGGGAGATATTCTTGGAGATATTCAAGAAATGTGTAGATGTGGCACTTCAGGGCATGCTCTAGTGGCAGAGGTTGTAGGGGTTTTGTTTGATTTTATTTTGGTTTGAGTTTGTTTGTTGTTTTTTTTTTCCTGGGTGTTATCTGGTGGAGTGTGTATGGTTGTGTTTGTTATGAGTATTTTTTTTGTTGATGGTTAGACTTGGTGATCTCAGAAGTCCTTTCCAACCATGACGATTCTGGGATTCTGTGATTCCAAAGATTTGCCTTAAAGAAAATGGGACAATATCCTTAAAATAACCTGTTCCAGAAATGTCACTGAGGCTGAAGTACTTCTATAAGGAGACATCTCTTGTGATTAATTTTGTGAAAACATTTACACTTTTTTCACATTGAAAGTAAAACACTGTCATTTTGTTCAAGAATCATGTCTGATTCACACAGACTTGTATTTCCTGAAGTTATGTGTAATGGCTGAGACTGTTGGCTAAAAAAAGTCACACTAGCTCACAGAATTCATGACTTGAAATATGAGTACTGAACTTCAACTGTTTTTCTCAAATTCAATGTTGAATGAGGTGTACCTTGTAGTCCCCATTAATAAACTTTTAAATACTAAATTGGACATTACAACTACACTAAATAACCTTTTACCCATGTTTCCACCAGCACAACATTTAATTGAAACTGTGTAAAGTATCTTAAAAATACCTATGGGTTTTTTTATTTCTCCTTCTGAAGTGATTAAATGTAAGGAGGTGAAGAGAAAGTAGTCTGCAATGTATTTTTCCCACTTTTTGTTTTATTGTTTATACTTTATTCTGCCCTAGTAGTGCAATCTTCTTTTGCAATTGTGCTCCTTTGGGCATTTGCAGAATTTAAAAAAAAAAATCCAGTGTTAAGGACCTCATGACCATCTCAAATCATACTACAGCATTGCTATAGTGTGGAAGTTTGCAGCTGCCAACAGTCTACAATTTAAAGAAATAAAATAATGAGTAACACATTCAAATAAATATTTTACATTCTGTGTCATTTTCATGATTTATGATAGGATTTGTGTCGAGAGATGCGTGATTTCCATTGGGTGAATCCCAGAGGAAAATGAGGGATGTTTTGAGACATTATGTTAATTGGGATTTCCATTCACTTACTATGTTTGAACCTGTTTAGTCCTGATGAATATGTGACTTCACAATTCATTCATTTCTACTAATTATATTAAAGAGCTTAATTTGGTAGCTGTATACTCAGACTCATGACATCAGTAAACGGTAAAGGGTGTTGAAGAATCATTTTCTGGAGATGACAGGAAAACCAATAATTTCCAAACAGAGAAACAATATAAGGTAGTATTAATAACAACATAATCTGGTGGCCTTGCCTCTGCAAAGTACTTAGGCAATTTTTTTCTAAATTGTTATTTTAAGCACACACTAAATGCATTGCTGAATGAGAGCCTAAGTACACTTAAAAAAAAAATTAAAAATAAGAGGAAAGGAAAGAGAAAAAGTCAGTGAAAATAAAGTCTTCTCTTATTCATATACTATCATTCACACTAGTAACGCAACAGGTTTTTGGTGGTTTTTTTTAAGTTTTATGATATTAAAAATAGGATGTAAACCAAAAATACTGATATGCTCAAGCATGGCCCATCTCCAGTCTGAACTATGTGCAACAGTTTTGTCTTGATCTCTTTACTCATTAGTGGCTGTATTGTACAACATGCTATGCTCACCCTCTGGCCTTTATCTCTATTGTCATAAAAAGCTTAGGTTTTTGTTATAAGGCAAGTATCTAGGAAAAAGTAACTGATGCATAGAGAATTTCTGTGAAATGTTTATAGTTATTTGAAAAATAAATATTTGCTTCACTGTTTGCTTGGTTTTCTTAATGCAAATTTAAGTGCAAAAAAATGCCAAAATGAGTTATGTGGCACTAAGACCTCTGTAGAAAAACATAAACAGACTGTTAAAACATATTTCAACTCCCTTGGTGTCATTTGTGGCCGATAAACAGTCATATATGAGTGAAAGGTTCACTGACTGTCACCCATTTATGATCCAAGTTCTTTGCTGGTGCCACACTGACAAGGCTAACAGGGATCAGCATGTCTTACATGCCTTTTCCCCCCTAAAAACCCAGGTCAAGACCTTATAAGAGCTGTTATTCACAGTAATTATTTCTTTGGTTCACATGGCATTGAGATGGGCACAAAGAGTTTTGACTTCAGTGCAACTGAATTATAATGCTAAATAAAATAAAATAGAACACAGACTGTGCACTTGCACTTGGGTCAAGTGTGGTGAGGTATTCCAGCACTGATTTAAAATTGAAAACAAGTCAGCTTCTAGTATCTGGTAAAATAGAAGACTGGAGACTAGACTCTATATGGCTCCAGGCACTCATTTGTCTTTTTCTCATTAGGCTTCTGTCATTATTGAGTACCTGCTTCTTCCATGATAACAAGGAAGGTTTATTTAAACTTTGCAGAGCAATGAAAAAAAAAGTATATTGTATCAGATACCACAATACTTCTGTGTTCTGATATTCAAAGCTGTTATCTCCTTGTAGGTTTATGTAAATTAGTAGCTCTTTAGACATGGTGTGTACATCTGCTTTGTGTTCTAACTGTTGCATTGCTACAAATAAGGAACAATATCACTTTTATTACCATTGCATTGGAAACACAGCAAAATCAAGTAGTTTCATTTGATAGGGAAAAAAAAACCCAACATAGCAACAAAAAAAGAACAGATAGAAGCAATGGATGACTCAGGGAAAGTCATCCTTTTCCCATATTCTCTCCAAGTCTTACAGGTTGTTTTTATCTTTTGACTCATGAAAGTAGCAAACTCACAGAAAACACCAGACCACTGTGCCGGTATTATCCTGAAAAAGTAGTGAATCAATACAGAAAACGTTGTCAGAACCAGGGTTTAAAAACTCTTGCCAGTAGAGCTGTTAGTGATAAAATTGTTAAAAAAACAGCCCTGGAGTTGGTTGGCTGGGCAGTTGGTGACAGACTTCAGAGACTTTAACAACGAACATACTAGATTAAATAGGGTCACTCTGAGAGTTTCTGCCTGTTTTTTTTGCAGACAGATGAAAGCTTGCTCTGTCAGGTCTTTGAGCAGACATGAGCTCATTCTGCCCACACTCCATCCTTGCTGGAAGCTGTACTGTCGCAATAAGCACCGCACTGAGCCTGCTCAAGGGCAGGATATATTAGCTTGGGCTTGATGCCACATTGACAGGTCTACTAGGCTTCTGTTTAGCTCAGAGAGTGGGTAGAGAGTCAACAGCTATGTGAGCACCGACAATGCACATCTCTTTGTGCGAAACTGTACAGAGGGGGCCCCAGGGTCCCATTATTCTTTGCTTCTGCATTGTGGAGAATTAACTTTGAATTTTTGGCTAATGGCAAAAATTGTGGACTTTTATCTGAAAATTGTCACTAATGATAAATAAACTCATTATGATATTTTAAGTTTAGTGGTCAAGTTCACTCTGATGGAGATCTTAGTCATCCACAGGCGTAATACAATTTTTCTAATTGACCTGAGAGACACATCTCATTCTTTGTATCCACATTTCAGCCTTTTCTGGACTGACATTTGGAAATGTTGGTTTCTTCAGTTTTGAACAAGGTTATAGTAAGAATCATGTCCAGGTTAAATATTTTGAGCTGGACTTGAATTTGGATCCTAAAAATCTATCTCACAACATTCACAGATAATAGTGGGGAGAATGTGATGGTAATGGAATCTGTGTTAAAGAAACTATTCTAGTACGGAGTTATTTTGTAACTCTGAATTTTACTGAGATAATTTTTTCTCATTCTGTATTTTACTTTAGTCTCTCACAGTCCTTTATTGTTTGAAACCTTAAACTTATAGATTCATTATGTTGCAATTCTAGAATTAAAAAAAAACAAAAAACAAACTGAAAAAGTGACAAGAATACTCCACTGCTCATTCAGAAAATTATTGGAACATTTAAAATTATTTGTTGTGTTATGAAGGGGTTTTTTTACAGAAATAGAGCCAAATATCACATCACTTATGTTTCTGCCATGGATAGCCTGAATTAAAATGCCATCTGATCTTGCAGATGTCTGGACATCCTACAAATAATAATTTTGATCATAAAAAACTCCTCATGTGTGGCAAATACACAGAAGTGTCTTAGCTTCACAAGGTTCTTTTATTCAGGAACTGCTTCATGTCAAAGCTCAGAGGAGATGGAGAAACTATGCTACTGGTTTCTATATTAAATTCAACACTAATAAAAACATCAGTAGGTTAAGGCTCATTGTAAATGGTTTGACAGAAGTAAATGAAAGAAACATAGCTCTTCTTGGTGTTGTTACTGGCAAAAGTGGGAACTCTTACCTTGGGGACAGTGAAGTCCACTCACATCAGGATTGTATAAATTTTATTAAAATACTAGTTTGATTTCCTTTCCTAATACAAATATGTAAAGGTGGCATAAAGCAACAGAGGCTTAAAAGAGAGCAACACTGTGCAAGACAAATTACAAATATAGGTTACTCATAAAAATAGTATCAACAAGATCAGAGTACTCATTTTACATTGCAGAACCAAAAAATGGCCATTACTTTATAAAAGCCTGTGTAGCTTTCTCTTAGGTGCCCTGTCATGCCCTGTCTGTCCCTGATAGCTGGGGAACAGCTGGTGAATTCTCCACTAAGCTAAAATATGTAACAAGTAAGATCACTACTGAATCTCAATAGATTATTTTATGCCAATACTTTTGTGAATTATAGAGTTCTTATGGATTTATGTGCCTGTGCAGTAGCCCTCAGTGGAGATTTAACTGTATTTTTCTTGCTTTTCATGGTATTGTTCTCACACAAGTCTACTAAAATTTTCTTCTGTAGATATTCTTACCTGGTACTAAGTAGTTGAGCTACCAGTGATTGTTACTCTCCACTTTTCCACTTACTGATCTCAGGGGTTACCCACCATGTAGGAGTTGTGGTTTCCATTGACTTAGCAAGAGGAAAGTTTGAAACCACAAAGCTTCCCTCACAATGGTGCCATAACCAGCAACATGTGCCCCACTTGAAAAAATTGTTCAAGATTCACTGAACCTTGGAGGGAACACAAGAGGACTTCTAGCAGAATTGTTGCTATAGTGCTCAGAGTTCAGGGATAGCCCTCACCGCCTCATGACTTATTTGGACCATTTAATCAAACCCTAATTAATTCAATATGAGACATAATCCTTGCAGCAAGGAGCATAATCTTAGCATTCTCTCTCCCACCATTGCAAAATGAGCCAGTACCTACTCATTCACTGAGCAATGAATTCTTCCCTGCACAATATCAGAGCTTCATCAATGAGGCTGGATTTCTGCTTCCTCTTGGGAAGCAATAACTATGGTCTGTATCGCCCCCGGCAAATTAATGCATTAGTCCAGAGTCTTTTGTTTCTTTTCTGTGTAACACAGGAGTTTGTCTCCTACCTTCAGACTGTTGTGGGCTGAGAACTGTCAGTGGACATTAATGGATGCCTTGCTATTTTCAGAATTTCCCAAAGGTTAACACTAGGCAGCTCTGTGGTCTGTATGTCACCCAATTTGGCTTCTGTCTAAGGAGTTTATCTCTCTCCAGGCATGCACAGAGAATCAAGTTGCTTCAGCTAGGATCCTGCAGTTTGTTCCTAGGGCCCAAAGCTTTAGTTTTAGCACTGAAAAGCTTTATCTCACCTACCTGTTGGAAACCATGTCTGATCTGTGAATAAGCACTTAATTTTATTTAATCCAGGATGATGTTTAAGTCTAGTCAAATGTTATAAACTTGTTTGGTTATTTTTTATTTTTTTTTCCCTTGCCACATGCAATCAGTAGTTTGAATGGATGTGTTTATTTTATTGTAGATAAGCTTTATGGAAAATAGGATGCTTTTTTTCTTACTAATATATTTTCCTTTTCTTAAAAAACAAATCTAAGAGCCTGGAGGAGAAGATAATGTCATGCCCACTGTGTCCCATAGTGGTAGCTGTAGTGGTACATATTGGAAAACAAGCTTATCTCCAGATACGTTGTTTAAATACCAAAGGAAATTCAAGTTTCTAGAAACATAAGAGCATAATCAAACTTAATTATTGAAGGTTTCTTATCCATAGCTTATAAGAAACCACTGGAAGGTGGATTCAGTAGGTACATTAAAATGGGGTAGAGTAATGCAGTTCTGGTGAAAGAAATATATCAACCAGGAGAAAACAATTAAAAAATAACCAGATAAGCAAAAAGGATACAGAAAAGGAAAACTGAATACAGGAATGATTTAGATGGCTTGAAAGATCTGATAATGCAAACAAATTAATAGATGTCTAATTTGCATTGATGAATAACAAAAATTGTTTTGTCATTGTTATATCAGACATATTCTGAGTAACTCACACTGGAGGCTTTGTTCTCCTCCCAGAAAGCAAGGCTACTGTACAACAAACAGTGTGTACCTTGTAAAGCTTGTATACCAGTACTCTTCTAAACTCAAGTAAATATTTCCCGGAGTTCATGGAACACCTCTGTTGGTTTCCCTCCAGATAGAAACCTAGAATCATGCAATGGTTAGGTTAGAAAGGACCTTAAGGATAATCTAGTTCCACCCATGCTGCAATGGGCAGGGACACCTCTAAGCAGACCAGATTGCTTAAAGCCCCATCCAACCAGGTCTTGAACACTGAACAGCCTGAACTCTTTCAGACTGTCTTCTTAGGAGTAATGCTCCAGCCCTCAGATCATCTTTGTGGCCCTTCTCTGGACTTACTCAAGCAGCTTCTTTTCGTTCTTATGTTGGGGGCTCCAGAATTGGACACAGTACTCCAGGTGGTGTCTCAGAAGAAACAAGTAAGGGGGGAGAATCACCTCCCTTGACCTGCTGGCTACGTTTCTTTTGATGCAGCCTGGGACACAGTTGGCTTTCTCAGCTGCAAGTGCACATGGCTGGATCATGGCAGGCTTTTCATTAACCAAAACTCATAACTCATTCTCCTCTGGACTGTTCTTGATCCATTCTCTGCCAAGCCTGTATTTATGCTTGGGATTGCCCCAGTCCAGGTGGAGAACCTTGCACTTGGCCTTTTGAACTTCATGCAGTTTACACAAGCCCACATTTCAAGCCTGTCAAGGTCCCTCTGGATGGCATCCCTTCCCTCTACCATGTTGACCTCACCACACACTTTTGTGTCATCAGCAAACTTGCTGAGGGTCCACTCAATGCCACTGTCCATGTCACTGACAAAGGTGTTAAATAGCACCGGGCCAAGTACTGACCCTTGGGGAACATCACTCATCACAAGTCTTCATCTGGACATTGAGCCATTGATCACCACAATTTTATTGTGATCATCCAGCCAGTTCCTTACCCAATGAGTAGTCCATCCATTGAATCCATTCTGTTCCAGTTTTGATACCAGGATGTCGTGCAGGACAGTATCAAAAGCTTTGCACAGGTCCAGATAGATTACATCAGTTGCTCTTCCTTTGTCCACTGATGCGGTGACCCCATTGTAAAAGGCCATCAAATTAGACTGGCAGGATTTGCCCTTTGTGAAACCATGTTGGCTGTCGCCAATCACTCCTTTGCTTTCTACATGCCTTAGCAGAGAATTGAGGAGCATCTGCTCCATGATCTTGCTGGAAATAGAGGTGAGACTGACTGGTCTCTATTTCCCTGGGTCTCCCTTTCTTCTCTTCTTGAAAAGGGGAGTTATGTTTCCCCTTTTCCGGTCAGTGGGGATTTCTCCAAACTGCCAAGACTTTTCAGATATGGACAGAGGCTTTGCAATTTCATTGGCCAGTTCCTTCAGGAGCCATGCTTGCATCCCATCAGGTCCCATAGACTTGTGCACCTTCAGGTCCTTCGGATGGTCATGAACTGGCTCTTATCCTACAGTAGGGAGATTTTCCTTTTCACAGTCCATGCCATTGCCTTCTCTAGCTTGGATGGTGTGACGAGAGCCTTTGTTAGTGAAGACTGAGGGAAAGTAGTCATTGAGTACCTCAGCCTTCTCTATGTCCTGCATGGCAAGCTCTGCAGTTTCCTTCTAAAGTGGGCCCACAGTTTCTCCCATCTTCCTCTTTTTGCTGACATATCTGTAGAAATTTTTTTTTTTTTTTTTTATTCTTACCCTTAATCCTGGCCAGGGATTTCTCCATGCATAGGACCATAGGTAGTGAGTCTTTTCTAAATAAAACAATGACTAAATAGTAGAATATATTATTCTAGAGTGGTGAGTGTATATTGAACATCTTGAAGGGTTCTGAGGTACAAATAGATCAGCCAATTAAAAATTCTTTTTCTCCCATTCTCCATCCCATGCCTTGTTTGGAAATACCGTTCCTGTATCACAAGTAGTGAAACCAGAAGTGATTGTACACTGAATTTACTGCTGTTCAAAATCCACAGCATCAGTATATCTGTGTTCATTAACTAGTCTGTCAGATTATCAAGAGTGGTGCCTGAAACTCCTACACGTGGTCACTCTTCCTGTTTAATTCTGGAGGGTCTGAGGACACAGGCCAGAGAAGCAGCATGTCATATGCATACAGCTCCTAAGAATGCCAAGAGACTATCAAGAGGGAGCTAGGTGGAGTCTGCACACGATAAGAGGAAAAGCTATGTCTTCTGGGACTCTCTTTCAACTTATGTTTTTATAGTTTTATGAATAATTCCTTTGAATATTAAGAAACAATGCACTAAATGTGGCTTGCAAGATCTGACTTCTTACTCTATGGAAATTTTACTTGCCACAGTGTAAGACTTACAAAGAGAATGGTAAAGATAGCTGTTATATTTACCAACTGCCCTCTGTGTAATCATTTTGTGTAGATAGGAAGCCTACAGATATTCTAAAGGAAATTAATCACTTAGATATTCATGCTATTTTCCATGTGATGCAACCTTGATTTTCCGGTTTCAATTATCATTTATCATTATACATTTACTGCCTCAGTATCCACATTCTCATCTCAACTTTCTTCTATGCAGTCATCTTCTGGGATATATAGATTTTATTCTGGATTCCCAGAAGCCCTTTTGGAGCTGTCTCATTTTGAAAGAGAATCAAGTATATTTTTAACATACATGTGTTCAGCATTACTCTTTTTAATAATAGATTCTTTAGGCTAATAAAAAGTAGTAAAGAGAATACAAAAGCCCAGAGAAGAAACAGAACCCTACTGAAATCACCAATTGGGAGTTATCCAGACTGAATCAAACTGCATAATTTTGGGGTTGGATTTCTGAAAAACTGCATGAAAATTATTTTCCATATTTTCTCAGACACATTTTATCACTTCATGGGTTTTTTTTTTGTTTGGTTGGTTGGTTTTGTTTTGTTGTAGTTCTGTTTGGTTTATTTTATTTTTATATTTTATTTACTATATTCAAATATGAGACCTGGAACCGTAAGTGTCACATTCCACTTCTTGAGCTTTTCCTTTCATTTCAATGCTTTTTCACCATTTCAGATCTCCTCAGTCTAAAGCCCAGACCAGCTTGGAGAATTGCCTCTTTAGTGGTCATTATTTCTTTTAGAACTTGTATCATTTGAAGCTAATGTAGAGCTCAGCCAGCCTAAAATTACTTACTTTTGCAAACAGTATTGAGGAAGCAGCAGTTAATGTGGCTCATTAGCAGAAAATCCTAACAGCTCCCAAAACAAGAGAGTATCTTGCTTGTTTGACAAAATAACTTCAAATGAACAGTAACTAAAGTTTTGCAAAGGTTTGCTGTTCTGTGTTTGAGGTACTGAAAGCAAAAATGGCAAATGCCTGACAACTGCAAAGGAAAGGCTCAGTGAGCAGGAGGTTGGAACTGTGGTTTTCAGTTTCAGAGGAATCATTTAAATTCCTAATGACAGCTCCTCAGATAAAGAGAAAACAGCATTCTCTGAAGGGTGGCCAGCTGTTTAGGATTCAATAATCAGGCTTTTATTTGGCCTGCATTCTGGAGTTTCTTCTGTCACAGATAGTGATTCTGGCAAGCAGACTAAAGAGTTTTATGTCATAGGATGCATTCTTGCAATTATTTCTAAAAGTGTCCGACATAATTTTGTTTTGCAAAATGTCTTTTGGACATATATCTGTCTGGACTAGGCACTAGTGTGTTTGTCAAGCATGAAAAACAATTTAGATTTGCACGTGCTCTACCCATCATTATTTTCAGAACTGTCACTGTGTTAATCAGTTATTTTCTTCAACTATTCAGATAATTTTAAATAAACATAATTTGAGTTATAATAATAATAATAATAATAATAGTAATCATCATCATCTGAAACCCAAAGGGCCCTCTCTGTTTATTCCAGAATAAAATGAACAAAACTGATTCCCCATTCCCTACA